>NW_027476998.1:60000-100000 GCF_051020955.1 Megalopta genalis | reverse complement strand
CCGAATATTTTCAAAGTACCAACGTACCGATCAAGAGTAAAGTACCATTTTCCTACATTAGATTTCGTTCTAAATGCTTAATCCCTATGTAAAAACGTTAGTTAAGCAAGAATATCGTATTTTTAAAAAAATCTAATGATAGGATTTCCCAGAAAATTGAAAAAACCGAAAAATGTCAAGAGTAAAGTGCCATTTTCTGACATTAGATTTCGTTCTAAATGCTTAATCCCTATGTAGAAACGTTAGTTAAGCAAGAATATCGTATTTTTAAAAAAATCTAATGATAGGATTTTTCAGAAAATTGAAAAAACCGTAAAATGTCAAGAGTAAAGTGCCCTTATTTTAAACAATGTATCGTTCTAAATGCTTAATCCCTATGTAAAAAAGTTATTTTAGCAGGAATATGTTATTGAAAAAAATTAGAAAAATTTATTTTAGCCGTAAATCGAAAATAATGGGGACACCGGAGCTGTTCGAAGCGCCGAGCGCGCCGCGTACGCCCGAATATTTTCAAAGTCCCAACGTACCGATCAAGAGTAAAGTACCATTTTCCTACATTAGATTTCGTTCTAAATGCTTAATCCCTATGTAAAAACGTTAGTTAAGCAAGAATATCGTATTTTTAAAAAAATCTAATGATAGGATTTCCCAGAAAATTGAAAAAACCGAAAAATGTCAAGAGTAAAGTGCCATTTTCTGACATTAGATTTCGTTCTAAATGCTTAATCCCTATGTAGAAACGTTAGTTAAGCAAGAATATCGTATTTTTAAAAAAATCTAATGATAGGATTTTTCAGAAAATTGAAAAAACCGTAAAATGTCAAGAGTAAAGTGCCCTTATTTTAAACAATGTATCGTTCTAAATGCTTAATCCCTATGTAAAAAAGTTATTTAAGCAAGAATATGTTATTGAATAAAATGAGAAAAATTTATTTTAGCCGTAAATCGAAAATAATGGGGACACCGGAGCTGTTCGAAGCGCCGAGACGCGCCGCGTACGGCCGAATATTTTCAAAGTCCCAACGTACCGATCAAGAGTAAAGTACCATTTTCCTACATTAGATTTCGTTCTAAATGCTTAATCCCTATGTAAAAACGTTAGTTAAGCAAGAATATCGTATTTTTAAAAAAATCTAATGATAGGATTTCCCAGAAAATTGAAAAAACCGAAAAATGTCAAGAGTAAAGTGCCATTTTCTGACATTAGATTTCGTTCTAAATGCTTAATCCCTATGTAGAAACGTTAGTTAAGCAAGAATATCGTATTTTTAAAAAAATCTAATGATAGGATTTTTCAGAAAATTGAAAAAACCGTAAAATGTCAAGAGTAAAGTGCCCTTATTTTAAACAATGTATCGTTCTAAATGCTTAATCCCTATGTAAAAACGTTATCTAAGCAAGAATATGTTATTGAATAAAATGAGAAAAATTTATTTTAGCCGTAAATCGAAAATAATGGGTCGAGCGAATCGCTCGATTGCGCCGAGACGCGCTATGATGCAACAGACGAGCGATTGGAACGCCCGAATATTTTCAAAGTCCCAACGTACCGATCAAGAGTAAAGTACCATTTTCCTACATTAGATTTCGTTCTAAATGCTTAATCCCTATGTAGAAACGTTAGTTAAGCAAGAATATCGTATTTTTAAAAAAATCTAATGATAGGATTTTCCAGAAAATTGAAAAAACCGAAAAATGTCAAGAGTAAAGTGCCATTTTCTGACATTAGATTTCGTTCTAAATGCTTAATCCCTATGTAGAAACGTTAGTTAAGCAAGAATATCGTATTTTTAAACAAATCTAATGATAGGATTTTTCAGAAAATTGAAAAAACCGTAAAATGTCAAGAGTAAAGTGCCCTTATTTTAAACATTATATCGTTCTAAATGCTTAATCCCTATGTAAAAAAGTTATCTAAGCAAGAATATGTTATTGAATAAAATGAGAAAAATTTATTTTAGCCGTAAATCGAAAATAATGGGTCGAGCGAATCGCTCGATTGCGCCGAGACGCGCTATGATGCAACAGACGAGCGATTGGAACGCCCGAATATTTTCAAAGTCCCAACGTACCGATCAAGAGTAAAGTACCATTTTCCTACATTAGATCTCGTTCTAAATGCTTAATCCCTATGTAAAAACGTTAGTTAAGCAAGAATATCGTATTTTTAAAAAAATCTAATGATAGGATTTTCCAGAAAATTGAAAAAACCGAAAAATGTCAAGAGTAAAGTGCCATTTTCTGACATTAGATTTCGTTCTAAATGCTTAATCCCTATGTAGAAACGTTAGTTAAGCAAGAATATCGTATTTTTAAACAAATCTAATGATAGGATTTTTCAGAAAATTGAAAAAACCGTAAAATGTCAAGAGTAAAGTGCCCTTATTTTAAACAATGTATCGTTCTAAATGCTTAATCCCTATGTAAAAAAGTTATTTTAGCAGGAATATGTTATTAAAAAAAATTAGAAAAATTTATTTTAGCCGTAAATCGAAAATAATGGGGACACCGGAGCTGTTCGAAGCGCCGAGCGCGCCGCGTACGCCCGAATATTTTCAAAGTCCCAACGTACCGATCAAGAGTAAAGTACCATTTTCCTACATTAGATTTCGTTCTAAATGCTTAATCCCTATGTAAAAACGTTAGTTAAGCAAGAATATCGTATTTTTAAAAAAATCTAATGATAGGATTTCCCAGAAAATTGAAAAAACCGAAAAATGTCAAGAGTAAAGTGCCATTTTCTGACATTAGATTTCGTTCTAAATGCTTAATCCCTATGTAGAAACGTTAGTTAAGCAAGAATATCGTATTTTTAAAAAAATCTAATGATAGGATTTTTCAGAAAATTGAAAAAACCGTAAAATGTCAAGAGTAAAGTGCCCTTATTTTAAACAATGTATCGTTCTAAATGCTTAATCCCTATGTAAAAAAGTTATCTAAGCAAGAATATGTTATTGAATAAAATGAGAAAAATTTATTTTAGCCGTAAATCGAAAATAATGGGTCGAGCGAATCGCTCGATTGCGCCGAGACGCGCTATGATGCAACAGACGAGCGATTGGAACGCCCGAATATTTTCAAAGTCCCAACGTACCGATCAAGAGTAAAGTACCATTTTCCTACATTAGATTTCGTTCTAAATGCTTAATCCCTATGTAAAAACGTTAGTTAAGCAAGAATATCGTATTTTTAAAAAAATCTAATGATAGGATTTCCCAGAAAATTGAAAAAACCGAAAAATGTCAAGAGTAAAGTGCCATTTTCTGACATTAGATTTCGTTCTAAATGCTTAATCCCTATGTAAAAACGTTAGTTAAGCAAGAATATCGTATTTTTAAAAAAATCTAATGATAGGATTTCCCAGAAAATTGAAAAAACCGAAAAATGTCAAGAGTAAAGTGCCATTTTCTGACATTAGATTTCGTTCTAAATGCTTAATCCCTATGTAGAAACGTTAGTTAAGCAAGAATATCGTATTTTTAAAAAAATCTAATGATAGGATTTTTCAGAAAATTGAAAAAACCGTAAAATGTCAAGAGTAAAGTGCCCTTATTTTAAACAATGTATCGTTCTAAATGCTTAATCCCTATGTAAAAACGTTATCTAAGCAAGAATATGTTATTGAATAAAATGAGAAAAATTTATTTTAGCCGTAAATCGAAAATAATGGGTCGAGCGAATCGCTCGATTGCGCCGAGACGCGCTATGATGCAACAGACGAGCGATTGGAACGCCCGAATATTTTCAAAGTCCCAACGTACCGATCAAGAGTAAAGTACCATTTTCCTACATTAGATTTCGTTCTAAATGCTTAATCCCTATGTAAAAAAGTTATCTAAGCAAGAATATGTTATTGAATAAAATGAGAAAAATTTATTTTAGCCGTAAATCGAAAATAATGGGTCGAGCGAATCGCTCGATTGCGCCGAGACGCGCTATGATGCAACAGACGAGCGATTGGAACGCCCGAATATTTTCAAAGTCCCAACGTACCGATCAAGAGTAAAGTACCATTTTCCTACATTAGATTTCGTTCTAAATGCTTAATCCCTATGTAAAAACGTTAGTTAAGCAAGAATATCGTATTTTTAAAAAAATCTAATGATAGGATTTCCCAGAAAATTGAAAAAACCGAAAAATGTCAAGAGTAAAGTGCCATTTTCTGACATTAGATTTCGTTCTAAATGCTTAATCCCTATGTAGAAACGTTAGTTAAGCAAGAATATCGTATTTTTAAACAAATCTAATGATAGGATTTTTCAGAAAATTGAAAAAACCGTAAAATGTCAAGAGTAAAGTGCCCTTATTTTAAACAATGTATCGTTCTAAATGCTTAATCCCTATGTAAAAAAGTTATCTAAGCAAGAATATGTTATTGAATAAAATGAGAAAAATTTATTTTAGCCGTAAATCGAAAATAATGGGTCGAGCGAATCGCTCGATTGCGCCGAGACGCGCCATGATGCAACAGACGAGCGATTGGAACGCCCGAATATTTTCAAAGTCCCAACGTACCGATCAAGAGTAAAGTACCATTTTCCTACATTAGATTTCGTTCTAAATGCTTAATCCCTATGTAGAAACGTTAGTTAAGCAAGAATATCGTATTTTTAAAAAAATCTAATGATAGGATTTTCCAGAAAATTGAAAAAACCGAAAAATGTCAAGAGTAAAGTGCCATTTTCTGACATTAGATTTCGTTCTAAATGCTTAATCCCTATGTAGAAACGTTAGTTAAGCAAGAATATCGTATTTTTAAACAAATCTAATGATAGGATTTTTCAGAAAATTGAAAAAACCGTAAAATGTCAAGAGTAAAGTGCCCTTATTTTAAACATTATATCGTTCTAAATGCTTAATCCCTATGTAAAAAAGTTATCTAAGCAAGAATATGTTATTGAATAAAATGAGAAAAATTTATTTTAGCCGTAAATCGAAAATAATGGGTCGAGCGAATCGCTCGATTGCGCCGAGACGCGCTATGATGCAACAGACGAGCGATTGGAACGCCCGAATATTTTCAAAGTCCCAACGTACCGATCAAGAGTAAAGTACCATTTTCCTACATTAGATTTCGTTCTAAATGCTTAATCCCTATGTAAAAACGTTAGTTAAGCAAGAATATCGTATTTTTAAAAAAATCTAATGATAGGATTTCCCAGAAAATTGAAAAAACCGAAAAATGTCAAGAGTAAAGTGCCATTTTCTGACATTAGATTTCGTTCTAAATGCTTAATCCCTATGTAGAAACGTTAGTTAAGCAAGAATATCGTATTTTTAAAAAAATCTAATGATAGGATTTTTCAGAAAATTGAAAAAACCGTAAAATGTCAAGAGTAAAGTGCCCTTATTTTAAACAATGTATCGTTCTAAATGCTTAATCCCTATGTAAAAAAGTTATCTAAGCAAGAATATGTTATTGAATAAAATGAGAAAAATTTATTTTAGCCGTAAATCGAAAATAATGGGTCGAGCGAATCGCTCGATTGCGCCGAGACGCGCTATGATGCAACAGACGAGCGATTGGAACGCCCGAATATTTTCAAAGTCCCAACGTACCGATCAAGAGTAAAGTACCATTTTCCTACATTAGATTTCGTTCTAAATGCTTAATCCCTATGTAAAAACGTTAGTTAAGCAAGAATATCGTATTTTTAAAAAAATCTAATGATAGGATTTCCCAGAAAATTGAAAAAACCGAAAAATGTCAAGAGTAAAGTGCCATTTTCTGACATTAGATTTCGTTCTAAATGCTTAATCCCTATGTAGAAACGTTAGTTAAGCAAGAATATCGTATTTTTAAACAAATCTAACGATAGGATTTTTCAGAAAATTGAAAAAACCGTAAAATGTCAAGAGTAAAGTGCCCTTATTTTAAACAATGTATCGTTCTAAATGCTTAATCCCTATGTAAAAAAGTTATCTAAGCAAGAATATGTTATTGAATAAAATGAGAAAAATTTATTTTAGCCGTAAATCGAAAATAATGGGTCGAGCGAATCGCTCGATTGCGCCGAGACGCGCTATGATGCAACAGACGAGCGATTGGAACGCCCGAATATTTTCAAAGTCCCAACGTACCGATCAAGAGTAAAGTACCATTTTCCTACATTAGATTTCGTTCTAAATGCTTAATCCCTATGTAGAAACGTTAGTTAAGCAAGAATATCGTATTTTTAAACAAATCTAATGATAGGATTTTTCAGAAAATTGAAAAAACCGTAAAATGTCAAGAGTAAAGTGCCCTTATTTTAAACAATGTATCGTTCTAAATGCTTAATCCCTATGTAAAAAAGTTATTTTAGCAGGAATATGTTATTGAAAAAAATTAGAAAAATTTATTTTAGCCGTAAATCGAAAATAATGGGGACACCGGAGCTGTTCGAAGCGCCGAGCGCGCCGCGTACGCCCGAATATTTTCAAAGTCCCAACGTACCGATCAAGAGTAAAGTACCATTTTCCTACATTAGATTTCGTTCTAAATGCTTAATCCCTATGTAAAAACGTTAGTTAAGCAAGAATATCGTATTTTTAAAAAAATCTAATGATAGGATTTCCCAGAAAATTGAAAAAACCGAAAAATGTCAAGAGTAAAGTGCCATTTTCTGACATTAGATTTCGTTCTAAATGCTTAATCCCTATGTAGAAACGTTAGTTAAGCAAGAATATCGTATTTTTAAAAAAATCTAATGATAGGATTTTTCAGAAAATTGAAAAAACCGTAAAATGTCAAGAGTAAAGTGCCCTTATTTTAAACAATGTATCGTTCTAAATGCTTAATCCCTATGTAAAAAAGTTATCTAAGCAAGAATATGTTATTGAATAAAATGAGAAAAATTTATTTTAGCCGTAAATCGAAAATAATGGGGACACCGGAGCTGTTCGAAGCGCCGAGACGCGCCGCGTACGGCCGAATATTTTCAAAGTCCCAACGTACCGATCAAGAGTAAAGTACCATTTTCCTACATTAGATTTCGTTCTAAATGCTTAATCCCTATGTAAAAACGTTAGTTAAGCAAGAATATCGTATTTTTAAAAAAATCTAATGATAGGATTTCCCAGAAAATTGAAAAAACCGAAAAATGTCAAGAGTAAAGTGCCATTTTCTGACATTAGATTTCGTTCTAAATGCTTAATCCCTATGTAGAAACGTTAGTTAAGCAAGAATATCGTATTTTTAAAAAAATCTAATGATAGGATTTTTCAGAAAATTGAAAAAACCGTAAAATGTCAAGAGTAAAGTGCCCTTATTTTAAACAATGTATCGTTCTAAATGCTTAATCCCTATGTAAAAACGTTATCTAAGCAAGAATATGTTATTGAATAAAATGAGAAAAATTTATTTTAGCCGTAAATCGAAAATAATGGGTCGAGCGAATCGCTCGATTGCGCCGAGACGCGCTATGATGCAACAGACGAGCGATTGGAACGCCCGAATATTTTCAAAGTCCCAACGTACCGATCAAGAGTAAAGTACCATTTTCCTACATTAGATTTCGTTCTAAATGCTTAATCCCTATGTAGAAACGTTAGTTAAGCAAGAATATCGTATTTTTAAAAAAATCTAATGATAGGATTTTCCAGAAAATTGAAAAAACCGAAAAATGTCAAGAGTAAAGTGCCATTTTCTGACATTAGATTTCGTTCTAAATGCTTAATCCCTATGTAGAAACGTTAGTTAAGCAAGAATATCGTATTTTTAAACAAATCTAATGATAGGATTTTTCAGAAAATTGAAAAAACCGTAAAATGTCAAGAGTAAAGTGCCCTTATTTTAAACATTATATCGTTCTAAATGCTTAATCCCTATGTAAAAAAGTTATCTAAGCAAGAATATGTTATTGAATAAAATGAGAAAAATTTATTTTAGCCGTAAATCGAAAATAATGGGTCGAGCGAATCGCTCGATTGCGCCGAGACGCGCTATGATGCAACAGACGAGCGATTGGAACGCCCGAATATTTTCAAAGTCCCAACGTACCGATCAAGAGTAAAGTACCATTTTCCTACATTAGATTTCGTTCTAAATGCTTAATCCCTATGTAGAAACGTTAGTTAAGCAAGAATATCGTATTTTTAAACAAATCTAATGATAGGATTTTTCAGAAAATTGAAAAAACCGTAAAATGTCAAGAGTAAAGTGCCCTTATTTTAAACAATGTATCGTTCTAAATGCTTAATCCCTATGTAAAAAAGTTATTTTAGCAGGAATATGTTATTGAAAAAAATTAGAAAAATTTATTTTAGCCGTAAATCGAAAATAATGGGGACACCGGAGCTGTTCGAAGCGCCGAGCGCGCCGCGTACGCCCGAATATTTTCAAAGTCCCAACGTACCGATCAAGAGTAAAGTACCATTTTCCTACATTAGATTTCGTTCTAAATGCTTAATCCCTATGTAAAAACGTTAGTTAAGCAAGAATATCGTATTTTTAAAAAAATCTAATGATAGGATTTCCCAGAAAATTGAAAAAACCGAAAAATGTCAAGAGTAAAGTGCCATTTTCTGACATTAGATTTCGTTCTAAATGCTTAATCCCTATGTAGAAACGTTAGTTAAGCAAGAATATCGTATTTTTAAAAAAATCTAATGATAGGATTTTTCAGAAAATTGAAAAAACCGTAAAATGTCAAGAGTAAAGTGCCCTTATTTTAAACAATGTATCGTTCTAAATGCTTAATCCCTATGTAAAAAAGTTATTTTAGCAGGAATATGTTATTGAAAAAAATTAGAAAAATTTATTTTAGCCGTAAATCGAAAATAATGGGGACACCGGAGCTGTTCGAAGCGCCGAGCGCGCCGCGTACGCCCGAATATTTTCAAAGTCCCAACGTACCGATCAAGAGTAAAGTACCATTTTCCTACATTAGATTTCGTTCTAAATGCTTAATCCCTATGTAAAAACGTTAGTTAAGCAAGAATATCGTATTTTTAAAAAAATCTAATGATAGGATTTCCCAGAAAATTGAAAAAACCGAAAAATGTCAAGAGTAAAGTGCCATTTTCTGACATTAGATTTCGTTCTAAATGCTTAATCCCTATGTAGAAACGTTAGTTAAGCAAGAATATCGTATTTTTAAAAAAATCTAATGATAGGATTTTTCAGAAAATTGAAAAAACCGTAAAATGTCAAGAGTAAAGTGCCCTTATTTTAAACAATGTATCGTTCTAAATGCTTAATCCCTATGTAAAAAAGTTATTTAAGCAAGAATATGTTATTGAATAAAATGAGAAAAATTTATTTTAGCCGTAAATCGAAAATAATGGGGACACCGGAGCTGTTCGAAGCGCCGAGACGCGCCGCGTACGGCCGAATATTTTCAAAGTCCCAACGTACCGATCAAGAGTAAAGTACCATTTTCCTACATTAGATTTCGTTCTAAATGCTTAATCCCTATGTAAAAACGTTAGTTAAGCAAGAATATCGTATTTTTAAAAAAATCTAATGATAGGATTTCCCAGAAAATTGAAAAAACCGAAAAATGTCAAGAGTAAAGTGCCATTTTCTGACATTAGATTTCGTTCTAAATGCTTAATCCCTATGTAGAAACGTTAGTTAAGCAAGAATATCGTATTTTTAAAAAAATCTAATGATAGGATTTTTCAGAAAATTGAAAAAACCGTAAAATGTCAAGAGTAAAGTGCCCTTATTTTAAACAATGTATCGTTCTAAATGCTTAATCCCTATGTAAAAACGTTATCTAAGCAAGAATATGTTATTGAATAAAATGAGAAAAATTTATTTTAGCCGTAAATCGAAAATAATGGGTCGAGCGAATCGCTCGATTGCGCCGAGACGCGCTATGATGCAACAGACGAGCGATTGGAACGCCCGAATATTTTCAAAGTCCCAACGTACCGATCAAGAGTAAAGTACCATTTTCCTACATTAGATTTCGTTCTAAATGCTTAATCCCTATGTAGAAACGTTAGTTAAGCAAGAATATCGTATTTTTAAAAAAATCTAATGATAGGATTTTCCAGAAAATTGAAAAAACCGAAAAATGTCAAGAGTAAAGTGCCATTTTCTGACATTAGATTTCGTTCTAAATGCTTAATCCCTATGTAGAAACGTTAGTTAAGCAAGAATATCGTATTTTTAAACAAATCTAATGATAGGATTTTTCAGAAAATTGAAAAAACCGTAAAATGTCAAGAGTAAAGTGCCCTTATTTTAAACATTATATCGTTCTAAATGCTTAATCCCTATGTAAAAAAGTTATCTAAGCAAGAATATGTTATTGAATAAAATGAGAAAAATTTATTTTAGCCGTAAATCGAAAATAATGGGTCGAGCGAATCGCTCGATTGCGCCGAGACGCGCTATGATGCAACAGACGAGCGATTGGAACGCCCGAATATTTTCAAAGTCCCAACGTACCGATCAAGAGTAAAGTACCATTTTCCTACATTAGATCTCGTTCTAAATGCTTAATCCCTATGTAAAAACGTTAGTTAAGCAAGAATATCGTATTTTTAAAAAAATCTAATGATAGGATTTTCCAGAAAATTGAAAAAACCGAAAAATGTCAAGAGTAAAGTGCCATTTTCTGACATTAGATTTCGTTCTAAATGCTTAATCCCTATGTAGAAACGTTAGTTAAGCAAGAATATCGTATTTTTAAACAAATCTAATGATAGGATTTTTCAGAAAATTGAAAAAACCGTAAAATGTCAAGAGTAAAGTGCCCTTATTTTAAACAATGTATCGTTCTAAATGCTTAATCCCTATGTAAAAAAGTTATTTTAGCAGGAATATGTTATTAAAAAAAATTAGAAAAATTTATTTTAGCCGTAAATCGAAAATAATGGGGACACCGGAGCTGTTCGAAGCGCCGAGCGCGCCGCGTACGCCCGAATATTTTCAAAGTCCCAACGTACCGATCAAGAGTAAAGTACCATTTTCCTACATTAGATTTCGTTCTAAATGCTTAATCCCTATGTAAAAACGTTAGTTAAGCAAGAATATCGTATTTTTAAAAAAATCTAATGATAGGATTTCCCAGAAAATTGAAAAAACCGAAAAATGTCAAGAGTAAAGTGCCATTTTCTGACATTAGATTTCGTTCTAAATGCTTAATCCCTATGTAGAAACGTTAGTTAAGCAAGAATATCGTATTTTTAAAAAAATCTAATGATAGGATTTTTCAGAAAATTGAAAAAACCGTAAAATGTCAAGAGTAAAGTGCCCTTATTTTAAACAATGTATCGTTCTAAATGCTTAATCCCTATGTAAAAACGTTATCTAAGCAAGAATATGTTATTGAATAAAATGAGAAAAATTTATTTTAGCCGTAAATCGAAAATAATGGGTCGAGCGAATCGCTCGATTGCGCCGAGACGCGCTATGATGCAACAGACGAGCGATTGGAACGCCCGAATATTTTCAAAGTCCCAACGTACCGATCAAGAGTAAAGTACCATTTTCCTACATTAGATTTCGTTCTAAATGCTTAATCCCTATGTAGAAACGTTAGTTAAGCAAGAATATCGTATTTTTAAAAAAATCTAATGATAGGATTTTCCAGAAAATTGAAAAAACCGAAAAATGTCAAGAGTAAAGTGCCATTTTCTGACATTAGATTTCGTTCTAAATGCTTAATCCCTATGTAGAAACGTTAGTTAAGCAAGAATATCGTATTTTTAAACAAATCTAATGATAGGATTTTTCAGAAAATTGAAAAAACCGTAAAATGTCAAGAGTAAAGTGCCCTTATTTTAAACATTATATCGTTCTAAATGCTTAATCCCTATGTAAAAAAGTTATCTAAGCAAGAATATGTTATTGAATAAAATGAGAAAAATTTATTTTAGCCGTAAATCGAAAATAATGGGTCGAGCGAATCGCTCGATTGCGCCGAGACGCGCTATGATGCAACAGACGAGCGATTGGAACGCCCGAATATTTTCAAAGTCCCAACGTACCGATCAAGAGTAAAGTACCATTTTCCTACATTAGATCTCGTTCTAAATGCTTAATCCCTATGTAAAAACGTTAGTTAAGCAAGAATATCGTATTTTTAAAAAAATCTAATGATAGGATTTTCCAGAAAATTGAAAAAACCGAAAAATGTCAAGAGTAAAGTGCCATTTTCTGACATTAGATTTCGTTCTAAATGCTTAATCCCTATGTAGAAACGTTAGTTAAGCAAGAATATCGTATTTTTAAACAAATCTAATGATAGGATTTTTCAGAAAATTGAAAAAACCGTAAAATGTCAAGAGTAAAGTGCCCTTATTTTAAACAATGTATCGTTCTAAATGCTTAATCCCTATGTAAAAAAGTTATTTTAGCAGGAATATGTTATTAAAAAAAATTAGAAAAATTTATTTTAGCCGTAAATCGAAAATAATGGGGACACCGGAGCTGTTCGAAGCGCCGAGCGCGCCGCGTACGCCCGAATATTTTCAAAGTCCCAACGTACCGATCAAGAGTAAAGTACCATTTTCCTACATTAGATTTCGTTCTAAATGCTTAATCCCTATGTAAAAACGTTAGTTAAGCAAGAATATCGTATTTTTAAAAAAATCTAATGATAGGATTTCCCAGAAAATTGAAAAAACCGAAAAATGTCAAGAGTAAAGTGCCATTTTCTGACATTAGATTTCGTTCTAAATGCTTAATCCCTATGTAGAAACGTTAGTTAAGCAAGAATATCGTATTTTTAAAAAAATCTAATGATAGGATTTTTCAGAAAATTGAAAAAACCGTAAAATGTCAAGAGTAAAGTGCCCTTATTTTAAACAATGTATCGTTCTAAATGCTTAATCCCTATGTAAAAAAGTTATCTAAGCAAGAATATGTTATTGAATAAAATGAGAAAAATTTATTTTAGCCGTAAATCGAAAATAATGGGTCGAGCGAATCGCTCGATTGCGCCGAGACGCGCTATGATGCAACAGACGAGCGATTGGAACGCCCGAATATTTTCAAAGTCCCAACGTACCGATCAAGAGTAAAGTACCATTTTCCTACATTAGATTTCGTTCTAAATGCTTAATCCCTATGTAAAAACGTTAGTTAAGCAAGAATATCGTATTTTTAAAAAAATCTAATGATAGGATTTCCCAGAAAATTGAAAAAACCGAAAAATGTCAAGAGTAAAGTGCCATTTTCTGACATTAGATTTCGTTCTAAATGCTTAATCCCTATGTAAAAACGTTAGTTAAGCAAGAATATCGTATTTTTAAAAAAATCTAATGATAGGATTTCCCAGAAAATTGAAAAAACCGAAAAATGTCAAGAGTAAAGTGCCATTTTCTGACATTAGATTTCGTTCTAAATGCTTAATCCCTATGTAGAAACGTTAGTTAAGCAAGAATATCGTATTTTTAAAAAAATCTAATGATAGGATTTTTCAGAAAATTGAAAAAACCGTAAAATGTCAAGAGTAAAGTGCCCTTATTTTAAACAATGTATCGTTCTAAATGCTTAATCCCTATGTAAAAACGTTATCTAAGCAAGAATATGTTATTGAATAAAATGAGAAAAATTTATTTTAGCCGTAAATCGAAAATAATGGGTCGAGCGAATCGCTCGATTGCGCCGAGACGCGCTATGATGCAACAGACGAGCGATTGGAACGCCCGAATATTTTCAAAGTCCCAACGTACCGATCAAGAGTAAAGTACCATTTTCCTACATTAGATTTCGTTCTAAATGCTTAATCCCTATGTAAAAAAGTTATCTAAGCAAGAATATGTTATTGAATAAAATGAGAAAAATTTATTTTAGCCGTAAATCGAAAATAATGGGTCGAGCGAATCGCTCGATTGCGCCGAGACGCGCTATGATGCAACAGACGAGCGATTGGAACGCCCGAATATTTTCAAAGTCCCAACGTACCGATCAAGAGTAAAGTACCATTTTCCTACATTAGATTTCGTTCTAAATGCTTAATCCCTATGTAAAAACGTTAGTTAAGCAAGAATATCGTATTTTTAAAAAAATCTAATGATAGGATTTCCCAGAAAATTGAAAAAACCGAAAAATGTCAAGAGTAAAGTGCCATTTTCTGACATTAGATTTCGTTCTAAATGCTTAATCCCTATGTAGAAACGTTAGTTAAGCAAGAATATCGTATTTTTAAACAAATCTAATGATAGGATTTTTCAGAAAATTGAGAAAACCGTAAAATGTCAAGAGTAAAGTGCCCTTATTTTAAACAATGTATCGTTCTAAATGCTTAATCCCTATGTAAAAAAGTTATCTAAGCAAGAATATGTTATTGAATAAAATGAGAAAAATTTATTTTAGCCGTAAATCGAAAATAATGGGTCGAGCGAATCGCTCGATTGCGCCGAGACGCGCCATGATGCAACAGACGAGCGATTGGAACGCCCGAATATTTTCAAAGTCCCAACGTACCGATCAAGAGTAAAGTACCATTTTCCTACATTAGATTTCGTTCTAAATGCTTAATCCCTATGTAGAAACGTTAGTTAAGCAAGAATATCGTATTTTTAAAAAAATCTAATGATAGGATTTTCCAGAAAATTGAAAAAACCGAAAAATGTCAAGAGTAAAGTGCCATTTTCTGACATTAGATTTCGTTCTAAATGCTTAATCCCTATGTAGAAACGTTAGTTAAGCAAGAATATCGTATTTTTAAACAAATCTAATGATAGGATTTTTCAGAAAATTGAAAAAACCGTAAAATGTCAAGAGTAAAGTGCCCTTATTTTAAACATTATATCGTTCTAAATGCTTAATCCCTATGTAAAAAAGTTATCTAAGCAAGAATATGTTATTGAATAAAATGAGAAAAATTTATTTTAGCCGTAAATCGAAAATAATGGGTCGAGCGAATCGCTCGATTGCGCCGAGACGCGCTATGATGCAACAGACGAGCGATTGGAACGCCCGAATATTTTCAAAGTCCCAACGTACCGATCAAGAGTAAAGTACCATTTTCCTACATTAGATTTCGTTCTAAATGCTTAATCCCTATGTAAAAACGTTAGTTAAGCAAGAATATCGTATTTTTAAAAAAATCTAATGATAGGATTTCCCAGAAAATTGAAAAAACCGAAAAATGTCAAGAGTAAAGTGCCATTTTCTGACATTAGATTTCGTTCTAAATGCTTAATCCCTATGTAGAAACGTTAGTTAAGCAAGAATATCGTATTTTTAAAAAAATCTAATGATAGGATTTTTCAGAAAATTGAAAAAACCGTAAAATGTCAAGAGTAAAGTGCCCTTATTTTAAACAATGTATCGTTCTAAATGCTTAATCCCTATGTAAAAAAGTTATCTAAGCAAGAATATGTTATTGAATAAAATGAGAAAAATTTATTTTAGCCGTAAATCGAAAATAATGGGTCGAGCGAATCGCTCGATTGCGCCGAGACGCGCTATGATGCAACAGACGAGCGATTGGAACGCCCGAATATTTTCAAAGTCCCAACGTACCGATCAAGAGTAAAGTACCATTTTCCTACATTAGATTTCGTTCTAAATGCTTAATCCCTATGTAAAAACGTTAGTTAAGCAAGAATATCGTATTTTTAAAAAAATCTAATGATAGGATTTCCCAGAAAATTGAAAAAACCGAAAAATGTCAAGAGTAAAGTGCCATTTTCTGACATTAGATTTCGTTCTAAATGCTTAATCCCTATGTAGAAACGTTAGTTAAGCAAGAATATCGTATTTTTAAACAAATCTAACGATAGGATTTTTCAGAAAATTGAAAAAACCGTAAAATGTCAAGAGTAAAGTGCCCTTATTTTAAACAATGTATCGTTCTAAATGCTTAATCCCTATGTAAAAAAGTTATCTAAGCAAGAATATGTTATTGAATAAAATGAGAAAAATTTATTTTAGCCGTAAATCGAAAATAATGGGTCGAGCGAATCGCTCGATTGCGCCGAGACGCGCTATGATGCAACAGACGAGCGATTGGAACGCCCGAATATTTTCAAAGTCCCAACGTACCGATCAAGAGTAAAGTACCATTTTCCTACATTAGATTTCGTTCTAAATGCTTAATCCCTATGTAGAAACGTTAGTTAAGCAAGAATATCGTATTTTTAAACAAATCTAATGATAGGATTTTTCAGAAAATTGAAAAAACCGTAAAATGTCAAGAGTAAAGTGCCCTTATTTTAAACAATGTATCGTTCTAAATGCTTAATCCCTATGTAAAAAAGTTATTTTAGCAGGAATATGTTATTGAAAAAAATTAGAAAAATTTATTTTAGCCGTAAATCGAAAATAATGGGGACACCGGAGCTGTTCGAAGCGCCGAGCGCGCCGCGTACGCCCGAATATTTTCAAAGTCCCAACGTACCGATCAAGAGTAAAGTACCATTTTCCTACATTAGATTTCGTTCTAAATGCTTAATCCCTATGTAAAAACGTTAGTTAAGCAAGAATATCGTATTTTTAAAAAAATCTAATGATAGGATTTCCCAGAAAATTGAAAAAACCGAAAAATGTCAAGAGTAAAGTGCCATTTTCTGACATTAGATTTCGTTCTAAATGCTTAATCCCTATGTAGAAACGTTAGTTAAGCAAGAATATCGTATTTTTAAACAAATCTAATGATAGGATTTTTCAGAAAATTGAAAAAACCGTAAAATGTCAAGAGTAAAGTGCCCTTATTTTAAACAATGTATCGTTCTAAATGCTTAATCCCTATGTAAAAAAGTTATTTTAGCAGGAATATGTTATTGAAAAAAATTAGAAAAATTTATTTTAGCCGTAAATCGAAAATAATGGGGACACCGGAGCTGTTCGAAGCGCCGAGCGCGCCGCGTACGCCCGAATATTTTCAAAGTCCCAACGTACCGATCAAGAGTAAAGTACCATTTTCCTACATTAGATTTCGTTCTAAATGCTTAATCCCTATGTAAAAACGTTAGTTAAGCAAGAATATCGTATTTTTAAAAAAATCTAATGATAGGATTTCCCAGAAAATTGAAAAAACCGAAAAATGTCAAGAGTAAAGTGCCATTTTCTGACATTAGATTTCGTTCTAAATGCTTAATCCCTATGTAGAAACGTTAGTTAAGCAAGAATATCGTATTTTTAAAAAAATCTAATGATAGGATTTTTCAGAAAATTGAAAAAACCGTAAAATGTCAAGAGTAAAGTGCCCTTATTTTAAACAATGTATCGTTCTAAATGCTTAATCCCTATGTAAAAAAGTTATTTTAGCAGGAATATGTTATTGAAAAAAATTAGAAAAATTTATTTTAGCCGTAAATCGAAAATAATGGGTCGAGCGAATCGCTCGATTGCGCCGAGACGCGCTATGATGCAACAGACGAGCGATTGGAACGCCCGAATATTTTCAAAGTCCCAACGTACCGATCAAGAGTAAAGTACCATTTTCCTACATTAGATTTCGTTCTAAATGCTTAATCCCTATGTAGAAACGTTAGTTAAGCAAGAATATCGTATTTTTAAAAAAATCTAATGATAGGATTTTCCAGAAAATTGAAAAAACCGAAAAATGTCAAGAGTAAAGTGCCATTTTCTGACATTAGATTTCGTTCTAAATGCTTAATCCCTATGTAGAAACGTTAGTTAAGCAAGAATATCGTATTTTTAAACAAATCTAATGATAGGATTTTTCAGAAAATTGAAAAAACCGTAAAATGTCAAGAGTAAAGTGCCCTTATTTTAAACATTATATCGTTCTAAATGCTTAATCCCTATGTAAAAAAGTTATCTAAGCAAGAATATGTTATTGAATAAAATGAGAAAAATTTATTTTAGCCGTAAATCGAAAATAATGGGTCGAGCGAATCGCTCGATTGCGCCGAGACGCGCTATGATGCAACAGACGAGCGATTGGAACGCCCGAATATTTTCAAAGTCCCAACGTACCGATCAAGAGTAAAGTACCATTTTCCTACATTAGATCTCGTTCTAAATGCTTAATCCCTATGTAAAAACGTTAGTTAAGCAAGAATATCGTATTTTTAAAAAAATCTAATGATAGGATTTTCCAGAAAATTGAAAAAACCGAAAAATGTCAAGAGTAAAGTGCCATTTTCTGACATTAGATTTCGTTCTAAATGCTTAATCCCTATGTAGAAACGTTAGTTAAGCAAGAATATCGTATTTTTAAACAAATCTAATGATAGGATTTTTCAGAAAATTGAAAAAACCGTAAAATGTCAAGAGTAAAGTGCCCTTATTTTAAACAATGTATCGTTCTAAATGCTTAATCCCTATGTAAAAAAGTTATTTTAGCAGGAATATGTTATTAAAAAAAATTAGAAAAATTTATTTTAGCCGTAAATCGAAAATAATGGGGACACCGGAGCTGTTCGAAGCGCCGAGCGCGCCGCGTACGCCCGAATATTTTCAAAGTCCCAACGTACCGATCAAGAGTAAAGTACCATTTTCCTACATTAGATTTCGTTCTAAATGCTTAATCCCTATGTAAAAACGTTAGTTAAGCAAGAATATCGTATTTTTAAAAAAATCTAATGATAGGATTTCCCAGAAAATTGAAAAAACCGAAAAATGTCAAGAGTAAAGTGCCATTTTCTGACATTAGATTTCGTTCTAAATGCTTAATCCCTATGTAGAAACGTTAGTTAAGCAAGAATATCGTATTTTTAAAAAAATCTAATGATAGGATTTTTCAGAAAATTGAAAAAACCGTAAAATGTCAAGAGTAAAGTGCCCTTATTTTAAACAATGTATCGTTCTAAATGCTTAATCCCTATGTAAAAAAGTTATCTAAGCAAGAATATGTTATTGAATAAAATGAGAAAAATTTATTTTAGCCGTAAATCGAAAATAATGGGTCGAGCGAATCGCTCGATTGCGCCGAGACGCGCTATGATGCAACAGACGAGCGATTGGAACGCCCGAATATTTTCAAAGTCCCAACGTACCGATCAAGAGTAAAGTACCATTTTCCTACATTAGATTTCGTTCTAAATGCTTAATCCCTATGTAAAAACGTTAGTTAAGCAAGAATATCGTATTTTTAAAAAAATCTAATGATAGGATTTCCCAGAAAATTGAAAAAACCGAAAAATGTCAAGAGTAAAGTGCCATTTTCTGACATTAGATTTCGTTCTAAATGCTTAATCCCTATGTAAAAACGTTAGTTAAGCAAGAATATCGTATTTTTAAAAAAATCTAATGATAGGATTTCCCAGAAAATTGAAAAAACCGAAAAATGTCAAGAGTAAAGTGCCATTTTCTGACATTAGATTTCGTTCTAAATGCTTAATCCCTATGTAGAAACGTTAGTTAAGCAAGAATATCGTATTTTTAAAAAAATCTAATGATAGGATTTTTCAGAAAATTGAAAAAACCGTAAAATGTCAAGAGTAAAGTGCCCTTATTTTAAACAATGTATCGTTCTAAATGCTTAATCCCTATGTAAAAACGTTATCTAAGCAAGAATATGTTATTGAATAAAATGAGAAAAATTTATTTTAGCCGTAAATCGAAAATAATGGGTCGAGCGAATCGCTCGATTGCGCCGAGACGCGCTATGATGCAACAGACGAGCGATTGGAACGCCCGAATATTTTCAAAGTCCCAACGTACCGATCAAGAGTAAAGTACCATTTTCCTACATTAGATTTCGTTCTAAATGCTTAATCCCTATGTAGAAACGTTAGTTAAGCAAGAATATCGTATTTTTAAAAAAATCTAATGATAGGATTTTCCAGAAAATTGAAAAAACCGAAAAATGTCAAGAGTAAAGTGCCATTTTCTGACATTAGATTTCGTTCTAAATGCTTAATCCCTATGTAGAAACGTTAGTTAAGCAAGAATATCGTATTTTTAAACAAATCTAATGATAGGATTTTTCAGAAAATTGAAAAAACCGTAAAATGTCAAGAGTAAAGTGCCCTTATTTTAAACATTATATCGTTCTAAATGCTTAATCCCTATGTAAAAAAGTTATCTAAGCAAGAATATGTTATTGAATAAAATGAGAAAAATTTATTTTAGCCGTAAATCGAAAATAATGGGTCGAGCGAATCGCTCGATTGCGCCGAGACGCGCTATGATGCAACAGACGAGCGATTGGAACGCCCGAATATTTTCAAAGTCCCAACGTACCGATCAAGAGTAAAGTACCATTTTCCTACATTAGATTTCGTTCTAAATGCTTAATCCCTATGTAAAAACGTTAGTTAAGCAAGAATATCGTATTTTTAAAAAAATCTAATGATAGGATTTCCCAGAAAATTGAAAAAACCGAAAAATGTCAAGAGTAAAGTGCCATTTTCTGACATTAGATTTCGTTCTAAATGCTTAATCCCTATGTAGAAACGTTAGTTAAGCAAGAATATCGTATTTTTAAACAAATCTAATGATAGGATTTTTCAGAAAATTGAAAAAACCGTAAAATGTCAAGAGTAAAGTGCCCTTATTTTAAACAATGTATCGTTCTAAATGCTTAATCCCTATGTAAAAAAGTTATCTAAGCAAGAATATGTTATTGAATAAAATGAGAAAAATTTATTTTAGCCGTAAATCGAAAATAATGGGTCGAGCGAATCGCTCGATTGCGCCGAGACGCGCCATGATGCAACAGACGAGCGATTGGAACGCCCGAATATTTTCAAAGTCCCAACGTACCGATCAAGAGTAAAGTACCATTTTCCTACATTAGATTTCGTTCTAAATGCTTAATCCCTATGTAGAAACGTTAGTTAAGCAAGAATATCGTATTTTTAAAAAAATCTAATGATAGGATTTTCCAGAAAATTGAAAAAACCGAAAAATGTCAAGAGTAAAGTGCCATTTTCTGACATTAGATTTCGTTCTAAATGCTTAATCCCTATGTAGAAACGTTAGTTAAGCAAGAATATCGTATTTTTAAACAAATCTAATGATAGGATTTTTCAGAAAATTGAAAAAACCGTAAAATGTCAAGAGTAAAGTGCCCTTATTTTAAACATTATATCGTTCTAAATGCTTAATCCCTATGTAAAAAAGTTATCTAAGCAAGAATATGTTATTGAATAAAATGAGAAAAATTTATTTTAGCCGTAAATCGAAAATAATGGGTCGAGCGAATCGCTCGATTGCGCCGAGACGCGCTATGATGCAACAGACGAGCGATTGGAACGCCCGAATATTTTCAAAGTCCCAACGTACCGATCAAGAGTAAAGTACCATTTTCCTACATTAGATTTCGTTCTAAATGCTTAATCCCTATGTAAAAACGTTAGTTAAGCAAGAATATCGTATTTTTAAAAAAATCTAATGATAGGATTTCCCAGAAAATTGAAAAAACCGAAAAATGTCAAGAGTAAAGTGCCATTTTCTGACATTAGATTTCGTTCTAAATGCTTAATCCCTATGTAGAAACGTTAGTTAAGCAAGAATATCGTATTTTTAAAAAAATCTAATGATAGGATTTTTCAGAAAATTGAAAAAACCGTAAAATGTCAAGAGTAAAGTGCCCTTATTTTAAACAATGTATCGTTCTAAATGCTTAATCCCTATGTAAAAAAGTTATCTAAGCAAGAATATGTTATTGAATAAAATGAGAAAAATTTATTTTAGCCGTAAATCGAAAATAATGGGTCGAGCGAATCGCTCGATTGCGCCGAGACGCGCTATGATGCAACAGACGAGCGATTGGAACGCCCGAATATTTTCAAAGTCCCAACGTACCGATCAAGAGTAAAGTACCATTTTCCTACATTAGATTTCGTTCTAAATGCTTAATCCCTATGTAAAAACGTTAGTTAAGCAAGAATATCGTATTTTTAAAAAAATCTAATGATAGGATTTCCCAGAAAATTGAAAAAACCGAAAAATGTCAAGAGTAAAGTGCCATTTTCTGACATTAGATTTCGTTCTAAATGCTTAATCCCTATGTAGAAACGTTAGTTAAGCAAGAATATCGTATTTTTAAACAAATCTAACGATAGGATTTTTCAGAAAATTGAAAAAACCGTAAAATGTCAAGAGTAAAGTGCCCTTATTTTAAACAATGTATCGTTCTAAATGCTTAATCCCTATGTAAAAAAGTTATCTAAGCAAGAATATGTTATTGAATAAAATGAGAAAAATTTATTTTAGCCGTAAATCGAAAATAATGGGTCGAGCGAATCGCTCGATTGCGCCGAGACGCGCTATGATGCAACAGACGAGCGATTGGAACGCCCGAATATTTTCAAAGTCCCAACGTACCGATCAAGAGTAAAGTACCATTTTCCTACATTAGATTTCGTTCTAAATGCTTAATCCCTATGTAGAAACGTTAGTTAAGCAAGAATATCGTATTTTTAAACAAATCTAATGATAGGATTTTTCAGAAAATTGAAAAAACCGTAAAATGTCAAGAGTAAAGTGCCCTTATTTTAAACAATGTATCGTTCTAAATGCTTAATCCCTATGTAAAAAAGTTATTTTAGCAGGAATATGTTATTGAAAAAAATTAGAAAAATTTATTTTAGCCGTAAATCGAAAATAATGGGGACACCGGAGCTGTTCGAAGCGCCGAGCGCGCCGCGTACGCCCGAATATTTTCAAAGTCCCAACGTACCGATCAAGAGTAAAGTACCATTTTCCTACATTAGATTTCGTTCTAAATGCTTAATCCCTATGTAAAAACGTTAGTTAAGCAAGAATATCGTATTTTTAAAAAAATCTAATGATAGGATTTCCCAGAAAATTGAAAAAACCGAAAAATGTCAAGAGTAAAGTGCCATTTTCTGACATTAGATTTCGTTCTAAATGCTTAATCCCTATGTAGAAACGTTAGTTAAGCAAGAATATCGTATTTTTAAAAAAATCTAATGATAGGATTTTTCAGAAAATTGAAAAAACCGTAAAATGTCAAGAGTAAAGTGCCCTTATTTTAAACAATGTATCGTTCTAAATGCTTAATCCCTATGTAAAAAAGTTATCTAAGCAAGAATATGTTATTGAATAAAATGAGAAAAATTTATTTTAGCCGTAAATCGAAAATAATGGGGACACCGGAGCTGTTCGAAGCGCCGAGACGCGCCGCGTACGGCCGAATATTTTCAAAGTCCCAACGTACCGATCAAGAGTAAAGTACCATTTTCCTACATTAGATTTCGTTCTAAATGCTTAATCCCTATGTAAAAACGTTAGTTAAGCAAGAATATCGTATTTTTAAAAAAATCTAATGATAGGATTTCCCAGAAAATTGAAAAAACCGAAAAATGTCAAGAGTAAAGTGCCATTTTCTGACATTAGATTTCGTTCTAAATGCTTAATCCCTATGTAGAAACGTTAGTTAAGCAAGAATATCGTATTTTTAAAAAAATCTAATGATAGGATTTTTCAGAAAATTGAAAAAACCGTAAAATGTCAAGAGTAAAGTGCCCTTATTTTAAACAATGTATCGTTCTAAATGCTTAATCCCTATGTAAAAACGTTATCTAAGCAAGAATATGTTATTGAATAAAATGAGAAAAATTTATTTTAGCCGTAAATCGAAAATAATGGGTCGAGCGAATCGCTCGATTGCGCCGAGACGCGCTATGATGCAACAGACGAGCGATTGGAACGCCCGAATATTTTCAAAGTCCCAACGTACCGATCAAGAGTAAAGTACCATTTTCCTACATTAGATTTCGTTCTAAATGCTTAATCCCTATGTAGAAACGTTAGTTAAGCAAGAATATCGTATTTTTAAAAAAATCTAATGATAGGATTTTCCAGAAAATTGAAAAAACCGAAAAATGTCAAGAGTAAAGTGCCATTTTCTGACATTAGATTTCGTTCTAAATGCTTAATCCCTATGTAGAAACGTTAGTTAAGCAAGAATATCGTATTTTTAAACAAATCTAATGATAGGATTTTTCAGAAAATTGAAAAAACCGTAAAATGTCAAGAGTAAAGTGCCCTTATTTTAAACATTATATCGTTCTAAATGCTTAATCCCTATGTAAAAAAGTTATCTAAGCAAGAATATGTTATTGAATAAAATGAGAAAAATTTATTTTAGCCGTAAATCGAAAATAATGGGTCGAGCGAATCGCTCGATTGCGCCGAGACGCGCTATGATGCAACAGACGAGCGATTGGAACGCCCGAATATTTTCAAAGTCCCAACGTACCGATCAAGAGTAAAGTACCATTTTCCTACATTAGATTTCGTTCTAAATGCTTAATCCCTATGTAGAAACGTTAGTTAAGCAAGAATATCGTATTTTTAAACAAATCTAATGATAGGATTTTTCAGAAAATTGAAAAAACCGTAAAATGTCAAGAGTAAAGTGCCCTTATTTTAAACAATGTATCGTTCTAAATGCTTAATCCCTATGTAAAAAAGTTATTTTAGCAGGAATATGTTATTGAAAAAAATTAGAAAAATTTATTTTAGCCGTAAATCGAAAATAATGGGGACACCGGAGCTGTTCGAAGCGCCGAGCGCGCCGCGTACGCCCGAATATTTTCAAAGTCCCAACGTACCGATCAAGAGTAAAGTACCATTTTCCTACATTAGATTTCGTTCTAAATGCTTAATCCCTATGTAAAAACGTTAGTTAAGCAAGAATATCGTATTTTTAAAAAAATCTAATGATAGGATTTCCCAGAAAATTGAAAAAACCGAAAAATGTCAAGAGTAAAGTGCCATTTTCTGACATTAGATTTCGTTCTAAATGCTTAATCCCTATGTAGAAACGTTAGTTAAGCAAGAATATCGTATTTTTAAAAAAATCTAATGATAGGATTTTTCAGAAAATTGAAAAAACCGTAAAATGTCAAGAGTAAAGTGCCCTTATTTTAAACAATGTATCGTTCTAAATGCTTAATCCCTATGTAAAAAAGTTATCTAAGCAAGAATATGTTATTGAATAAAATGAGAAAAATTTATTTTAGCCGTAAATCGAAAATAATGGGGACACCGGAGCTGTTCGAAGCGCCGAGACGCGCCGCGTACGGCCGAATATTTTCAAAGTCCCAACGTACCGATCAAGAGTAAAGTACCATTTTCCTACATTAGATTTCGTTCTAAATGCTTAATCCCTATGTAAAAACGTTAGTTAAGCAAGAATATCGTATTTTTAAAAAAATCTAATGATAGGATTTCCCAGAAAATTGAAAAAACCGAAAAATGTCAAGAGTAAAGTGCCATTTTCTGACATTAGATTTCGTTCTAAATGCTTAATCCCTATGTAGAAACGTTAGTTAAGCAAGAATATCGTATTTTTAAAAAAATCTAATGATAGGATTTTTCAGAAAATTGAAAAAACCGTAAAATGTCAAGAGTAAAGTGCCCTTATTTTAAACAATGTATCGTTCTAAATGCTTAATCCCTATGTAAAAACGTTATCTAAGCAAGAATATGTTATTGAATAAAATGAGAAAAATTTATTTTAGCCGTAAATCGAAAATAATGGGTCGAGCGAATCGCTCGATTGCGCCGAGACGCGCTATGATGCAACAGACGAGCGATTGGAACGCCCGAATATTTTCAAAGTCCCAACGTACCGATCAAGAGTAAAGTACCATTTTCCTACATTAGATTTCGTTCTAAATGCTTAATCCCTATGTAGAAACGTTAGTTAAGCAAGAATATCGTATTTTTAAAAAAATCTAATGATAGGATTTTCCAGAAAATTGAAAAAACCGAAAAATGTCAAGAGTAAAGTGCCATTTTCTGACATTAGATTTCGTTCTAAATGCTTAATCCCTATGTAGAAACGTTAGTTAAGCAAGAATATCGTATTTTTAAACAAATCTAATGATAGGATTTTTCAGAAAATTGAAAAAACCGTAAAATGTCAAGAGTAAAGTGCCCTTATTTTAAACATTATATCGTTCTAAATGCTTAATCCCTATGTAAAAAAGTTATCTAAGCAAGAATATGTTATTGAATAAAATGAGAAAAATTTATTTTAGCCGTAAATCGAAAATAATGGGTCGAGCGAATCGCTCGATTGCGCCGAGACGCGCTATGATGCAACAGACGAGCGATTGGAACGCCCGAATATTTTCAAAGTCCCAACGTACCGATCAAGAGTAAAGTACCATTTTCCTACATTAGATTTCGTTCTAAATGCTTAATCCCTATGTAGAAACGTTAGTTAAGCAAGAATATCGTATTTTTAAACAAATCTAATGATAGGATTTTTCAGAAAATTGAAAAAACCGTAAAATGTCAAGAGTAAAGTGCCCTTATTTTAAACAATGTATCGTTCTAAATGCTTAATCCCTATGTAAAAAAGTTATTTTAGCAGGAATATGTTATTGAAAAAAATTAGAAAAATTTATTTTAGCCGTAAATCGAAAATAATGGGGACACCGGAGCTGTTCGAAGCGCCGAGCGCGCCGCGTACGCCCGAATATTTTCAAAGTCCCAACGTACCGATCAAGAGTAAAGTACCATTTTCCTACATTAGATTTCGTTCTAAATGCTTAATCCCTATGTAAAAACGTTAGTTAAGCAAGAATATCGTATTTTTAAAAAAATCTAATGATAGGATTTCCCAGAAAATTGAAAAAACCGAAAAATGTCAAGAGTAAAGTGCCATTTTCTGACATTAGATTTCGTTCTAAATGCTTAATCCCTATGTAGAAACGTTAGTTAAGCAAGAATATCGTATTTTTAAAAAAATCTAATGATAGGATTTTTCAGAAAATTGAAAAAACCGTAAAATGTCAAGAGTAAAGTGCCCTTATTTTAAACAATGTATCGTTCTAAATGCTTAATCCCTATGTAAAAAAGTTATCTAAGCAAGAATATGTTATTGAATAAAATGAGAAAAATTTATTTTAGCCGTAAATCGAAAATAATGGGGACACCGGAGCTGTTCGAAGCGCCGAGACGCGCCGCGTACGGCCGAATATTTTCAAAGTCCCAACGTACCGATCAAGAGTAAAGTACCATTTTCCTACATTAGATTTCGTTCTAAATGCTTAATCCCTATGTAAAAACGTTAGTTAAGCAAGAATATCGTATTTTTAAAAAAATCTAATGATAGGATTTCCCAGAAAATTGAAAAAACCGAAAAATGTCAAGAGTAAAGTGCCATTTTCTGACATTAGATTTCGTTCTAAATGCTTAATCCCTATGTAGAAACGTTAGTTAAGCAAGAATATCGTATTTTTAAAAAAATCTAATGATAGGATTTTTCAGAAAATTGAAAAAACCGTAAAATGTCAAGAGTAAAGTGCCCTTATTTTAAACAATGTATCGTTCTAAATGCTTAATCCCTATGTAAAAACGTTATCTAAGCAAGAATATGTTATTGAATAAAATGAGAAAAATTTATTTTAGCCGTAAATCGAAAATAATGGGTCGAGCGAATCGCTCGATTGCGCCGAGACGCGCTATGATGCAACAGACGAGCGATTGGAACGCCCGAATATTTTCAAAGTCCCAACGTACCGATCAAGAGTAAAGTACCATTTTCCTACATTAGATTTCGTTCTAAATGCTTAATCCCTATGTAGAAACGTTAGTTAAGCAAGAATATCGTATTTTTAAAAAAATCTAATGATAGGATTTTCCAGAAAATTGAAAAAACCGAAAAATGTCAAGAGTAAAGTGCCATTTTCTGACATTAGATTTCGTTCTAAATGCTTAATCCCTATGTAGAAACGTTAGTTAAGCAAGAATATCGTATTTTTAAACAAATCTAATGATAGGATTTTTCAGAAAATTGAAAAAACCGTAAAATGTCAAGAGTAAAGTGCCCTTATTTTAAACAATGTATCGTTCTAAATGCTTAATCCCTATGTAAAAAAGTTATTTTAGCAGGAATATGTTATTGAAAAAAATTAGAAAAATTTATTTTAGCCGTAAATCGAAAATAATGGGGACACCGGAGCTGTTCGAAGCGCCGAGCGCGCCGCGTACGCCCGAATATTTTCAAAGTCCCAACGTACCGATCAAGAGTAAAGTACCATTTTCCTACATTAGATTTCGTTCTAAATGCTTAATCCCTATGTAAAAACGTTAGTTAAGCAAGAATATCGTATTTTTAAAAAAATCTAATGATAGGATTTCCCAGAAAATTGAAAAAACCGAAAAATGTCAAGAGTAAAGTGCCATTTTCTGACATTAGATTTCGTTCTAAATGCTTAATCCCTATGTAGAAACGTTAGTTAAGCAAGAATATCGTATTTTTAAAAAAATCTAATGATAGGATTTTTCAGAAAATTGAAAAAACCGTAAAATGTCAAGAGTAAAGTGCCCTTATTTTAAACAATGTATCGTTCTAAATGCTTAATCCCTATGTAAAAAAGTTATCTAAGCAAGAATATGTTATTGAATAAAATGAGAAAAATTTATTTTAGCCGTAAATCGAAAATAATGGGTCGAGCGAATCGCTCGATTGCGCCGAGACGCGCTATGATGCAACAGACGAGCGATTGGAACGCCCGAATATTTTCAAAGTCCCAACGTACCGATCAAGAGTAAAGTACCATTTTCCTACATTAGATTTCGTTCTAAATGCTTAATCCCTATGTAAAAACGTTAGTTAAGCAAGAATATCGTATTTTTAAAAAAATCTAATGATAGGATTTCCCAGAAAATTGAAAAAACCGAAAAATGTCAAGAGTAAAGTGCCATTTTCTGACATTAGATTTCGTTCTAAATGCTTAATCCCTATGTAGAAACGTTAGTTAAGCAAGAATATCGTATTTTTAAACAAATCTAACGATAGGATTTTTCAGAAAATTGAAAAAACCGTAAAATGTCAAGAGTAAAGTGCCCTTATTTTAAACAATGTATCGTTCTAAATGCTTAATCCCTATGTAAAAAAGTTATCTAAGCAAGAATATGTTATTGAATAAAATGAGAAAAATTTATTTTAGCCGTAAATCGAAAATAATGGGTCGAGCGAATCGCTCGATTGCGCCGAGACGCGCTATGATGCAACAGACGAGCGATTGGAACGCCCGAATATTTTCAAAGTCCCAACGTACCGATCAAGAGTAAAGTACCATTTTCCTACATTAGATTTCGTTCTAAATGCTTAATCCCTATGTAGAAACGTTAGTTAAGCAAGAATATCGTATTTTTAAACAAATCTAATGATAGGATTTTTCAGAAAATTGAAAAAACCGTAAAATGTCAAGAGTAAAGTGCCCTTATTTTAAACAATGTATCGTTCTAAATGCTTAATCCCTATGTAAAAAAGTTATTTTAGCAGGAATATGTTATTGAAAAAAATTAGAAAAATTTATTTTAGCCGTAAATCGAAAATAATGGGGACACCGGAGCTGTTCGAAGCGCCGAGCGCGCCGCGTACGCCCGAATATTTTCAAAGTCCCAACGTACCGATCAAGAGTAAAGTACCATTTTCCTACATTAGATTTCGTTCTAAATGCTTAATCCCTATGTAAAAACGTTAGTTAAGCAAGAATATCGTATTTTTAAAAAAATCTAATGATAGGATTTCCCAGAAAATTGAAAAAACCGAAAAATGTCAAGAGTAAAGTGCCATTTTCTGACATTAGATTTCGTTCTAAATGCTTAATCCCTATGTAAAAACGTTAGTTAAGCAAGAATATCGTATTTTTAAAAAAATCTAATGATAGGATTTCCCAGAAAATTGAAAAAACCGAAAAATGTCAAGAGTAAAGTGCCATTTTCTGACATTAGATTTCGTTCTAAATGCTTAATCCCTATGTAGAAACGTTAGTTAAGCAAGAATATCGTATTTTTAAACAAATCTAATGATAGGATTTTTCAGAAAATTGAAAAAACCGTAAAATGTCAAGAGTAAAGTGCCCTTATTTTAAACATTATATCGTTCTAAATGCTTAATCCCTATGTAAAAAAGTTATCTAAGCAAGAATATGTTATTGAATAAAATGAGAAAAATTTATTTTAGCCGTAAATCGAAAATAATGGGTCGAGCGAATCGCTCGATTGCGCCGAGACGCGCTATGATGCAACAGACGAGCGATTGGAACGCCCGAATATTTTCAAAGTCCCAACGTACCGATCAAGAGTAAAGTACCATTTTCCTACATTAGATTTCGTTCTAAATGCTTAATCCCTATGTAAAAACGTTAGTTAAGCAAGAATATCGTATTTTTAAAAAAATCTAATGATAGGATTTCCCAGAAAATTGAAAAAACCGAAAAATGTCAAGAGTAAAGTGCCATTTTCTGACATTAGATTTCGTTCTAAATGCTTAATCCCTATGTAGAAACGTTAGTTAAGCAAGAATATCGTATTTTTAAAAAAATCTAATGATAGGATTTTTCAGAAAATTGAAAAAACCGTAAAATGTCAAGAGTAAAGTGCCCTTATTTTAAACAATGTATCGTTCTAAATGCTTAATCCCTATGTAAAAAAGTTATTTTAGCAGGAATATGTTATTGAAAAAAATTAGAAAAATTTATTTTAGCCGTAAATCGAAAATAATGGGGACACCGGAGCTGTTCGAAGCGCCGAGCGCGCCGCGTACGCCCGAATATTTTCAAAGTCCCAACGTACCGATCAAGAGTAAAGTACCATTTTCCTACATTAGATTTCGTTCTAAATGCTTAATCCCTATGTAAAAACGTTAGTTAAGCAAGAATATCGTATTTTTAAAAAAATCTAATGATAGGATTTCCCAGAAAATTGAAAAAACCGAAAAATGTCAAGAGTAAAGTGCCATTTTCTGACATTAGATTTCGTTCTAAATGCTTAATCCCTATGTAGAAACGTTAGATAAGCAAGAATATCGTATTTTTAAAAAAATCTAATGATAGGATTTTTCAGAAAATTGAAAAAACCGTAAAATGTCAAGAGTAAAGTGCCCTTATTTTAAACAATGTATCGTTCTAAATGCTTAATCCCTATGTAAAAAAGTTATTTAAGCAAGAATATGTTATTGAATAAAATGAGAAAAATTTATTTTAGCCGTAAATCGAAAATAATGGGGACACCGGAGCTGTTCGAAGCGCCGAGACGCGCCGCGTACGGCCGAATATTTTCAAAGTCCCAACGTACCGATCAAGAGTAAAGTACCATTTTCCTACATTAGATTTCGTTCTAAATGCTTAATCCCTATGTAAAAACGTTAGTTAAGCAAGAATATCGTATTTTTAAAAAAATCTAATGATAGGATTTCCCAGAAAATTGAAAAAACCGAAAAATGTCAAGAGTAAAGTGCCATTTTCTGACATTAGATTTCGTTCTAAATGCTTAATCCCTATGTAGAAACGTTAGTTAAGCAAGAATATCGTATTTTTAAAAAAATCTAATGATAGGATTTTTCAGAAAATTGAAAAAACCGTAAAATGTCAAGAGTAAAGTGCCCTTATTTTAAACAATGTATCGTTCTAAATGCTTAATCCCTATGTAAAAACGTTATCTAAGCAAGAATATGTTATTGAATAAAATGAGAAAAATTTATTTTAGCCGTAAATCGAAAATAATGGGTCGAGCGAATCGCTCGATTGCGCCGAGACGCGCTATGATGCAACAGACGAGCGATTGGAACGCCCGAATATTTTCAAAGTCCCAACGTACCGATCAAGAGTAAAGTACCATTTTCCTACATTAGATTTCGTTCTAAATGCTTAATCCCTATGTAGAAACGTTAGTTAAGCAAGAATATCGTATTTTTAAAAAAATCTAATGATAGGATTTTCCAGAAAATTGAAAAAACCGAAAAATGTCAAGAGTAAAGTGCCATTTTCTGACATTAGATTTCGTTCTAAATGCTTAATCCCTATGTAGAAACGTTAGTTAAGCAAGAATATCGTATTTTTAAACAAATCTAATGATAGGATTTTTCAGAAAATTGAAAAAACCGTAAAATGTCAAGAGTAAAGTGCCCTTATTTTAAACATTATATCGTTCTAAATGCTTAATCCCTATGTAAAAAAGTTATCTAAGCAAGAATATGTTATTGAATAAAATGAGAAAAATTTATTTTAGCCGTAAATCGAAAATAATGGGTCGAGCGAATCGCTCGATTGCGCCGAGACGCGCTATGATGCAACAGACGAGCGATTGGAACGCCCGAATATTTTCAAAGTCCCAACGTACCGATCAAGAGTAAAGTACCATTTTCCTACATTAGATCTCGTTCTAAATGCTTAATCCCTATGTAAAAACGTTAGTTAAGCAAGAATATCGTATTTTTAAAAAAATCTAATGATAGGATTTTCCAGAAAATTGAAAAAACCGAAAAATGTCAAGAGTAAAGTGCCATTTTCTGACATTAGATTTCGTTCTAAATGCTTAATCCCTATGTAGAAACGTTAGTTAAGCAAGAATATCGTATTTTTAAACAAATCTAATGATAGGATTTTTCAGAAAATTGAAAAAACCGTAAAATGTCAAGAGTAAAGTGCCCTTATTTTAAACAATGTATCGTTCTAAATGCTTAATCCCTATGTAAAAAAGTTATTTTAGCAGGAATATGTTATTAAAAAAAATTAGAAAAATTTATTTTAGCCGTAAATCGAAAATAATGGGGACACCGGAGCTGTTCGAAGCGCCGAGCGCGCCGCGTACGCCCGAATATTTTCAAAGTCCCAACGTACCGATCAAGAGTAAAGTACCATTTTCCTACATTAGATTTCGTTCTAAATGCTTAATCCCTATGTAAAAACGTTAGTTAAGCAAGAATATCGTATTTTTAAAAAAATCTAATGATAGGATTTCCCAGAAAATTGAAAAAACCGAAAAATGTCAAGAGTAAAGTGCCATTTTCTGACATTAGATTTCGTTCTAAATGCTTAATCCCTATGTAGAAACGTTAGTTAAGCAAGAATATCGTATTTTTAAAAAAATCTAATGATAGGATTTTTCAGAAAATTGAAAAAACCGTAAAATGTCAAGAGTAAAGTGCCCTTATTTTAAACAATGTATCGTTCTAAATGCTTAATCCCTATGTAAAAAAGTTATCTAAGCAAGAATATGTTATTGAATAAAATGAGAAAAATTTATTTTAGCCGTAAATCGAAAATAATGGGTCGAGCGAATCGCTCGATTGCGCCGAGACGCGCTATGATGCAACAGACGAGCGATTGGAACGCCCGAATATTTTCAAAGTCCCAACGTACCGATCAAGAGTAAAGTACCATTTTCCTACATTAGATTTCGTTCTAAATGCTTAATCCCTATGTAAAAACGTTAGTTAAGCAAGAATATCGTATTTTTAAAAAAATCTAATGATAGGATTTCCCAGAAAATTGAAAAAACCGAAAAATGTCAAGAGTAAAGTGCCATTTTCTGACATTAGATTTCGTTCTAAATGCTTAATCCCTATGTAAAAACGTTAGTTAAGCAAGAATATCGTATTTTTAAAAAAATCTAATGATAGGATTTCCCAGAAAATTGAAAAAACCGAAAAATGTCAAGAGTAAAGTGCCATTTTCTGACATTAGATTTCGTTCTAAATGCTTAATCCCTATGTAGAAACGTTAGTTAAGCAAGAATATCGTATTTTTAAAAAAATCTAATGATAGGATTTTTCAGAAAATTGAAAAAACCGTAAAATGTCAAGAGTAAAGTGCCCTTATTTTAAACAATGTATCGTTCTAAATGCTTAATCCCTATGTAAAAACGTTATCTAAGCAAGAATATGTTATTGAATAAAATGAGAAAAATTTATTTTAGCCGTAAATCGAAAATAATGGGTCGAGCGAATCGCTCGATTGCGCCGAGACGCGCTATGATGCAACAGACGAGCGATTGGAACGCCCGAATATTTTCAAAGTCCCAACGTACCGATCAAGAGTAAAGTACCATTTTCCTACATTAGATTTCGTTCTAAATGCTTAATCCCTATGTAGAAACGTTAGTTAAGCAAGAATATCGTATTTTTAAAAAAATCTAATGATAGGATTTTCCAGAAAATTGAAAAAACCGAAAAATGTCAAGAGTAAAGTGCCATTTTCTGACATTAGATTTCGTTCTAAATGCTTAATCCCTATGTAGAAACGTTAGTTAAGCAAGAATATCGTATTTTTAAACAAATCTAATGATAGGATTTTTCAGAAAATTGAAAAAACCGTAAAATGTCAAGAGTAAAGTGCCCTTATTTTAAACATTATATCGTTCTAAATGCTTAATCCCTATGTAAAAAAGTTATCTAAGCAAGAATATGTTATTGAATAAAATGAGAAAAATTTATTTTAGCCGTAAATCGAAAATAATGGGTCGAGCGAATCGCTCGATTGCGCCGAGACGCGCTATGATGCAACAGACGAGCGATTGGAACGCCCGAATATTTTCAAAGTCCCAACGTACCGATCAAGAGTAAAGTACCATTTTCCTACATTAGATTTCGTTCTAAATGCTTAATCCCTATGTAAAAACGTTAGTTAAGCAAGAATATCGTATTTTTAAAAAAATCTAATGATAGGATTTCCCAGAAAATTGAAAAAACCGAAAAATGTCAAGAGTAAAGTGCCATTTTCTGACATTAGATTTCGTTCTAAATGCTTAATCCCTATGTAGAAACGTTAGTTAAGCAAGAATATCGTATTTTTAAACAAATCTAATGATAGGATTTTTCAGAAAATTGAAAAAACCGTAAAATGTCAAGAGTAAAGTGCCCTTATTTTAAACAATGTATCGTTCTAAATGCTTAATCCCTATGTAAAAAAGTTATCTAAGCAAGAATATGTTATTGAATAAAATGAGAAAAATTTATTTTAGCCGTAAATCGAAAATAATGGGTCGAGCGAATCGCTCGATTGCGCCGAGACGCGCCATGATGCAACAGACGAGCGATTGGAACGCCCGAATATTTTCAAAGTCCCAACGTACCGATCAAGAGTAAAGTACCATTTTCCTACATTAGATTTCGTTCTAAATGCTTAATCCCTATGTAAAAACGTTAGTTAAGCAAGAATATCGTATTTTTAAAAAAATCTAATGATAGGATTTCCCAGAAAATTGAAAAAACCGAAAAATGTCAAGAGTAAAGTGCCATTTTCTGACATTAGATTTCGTTCTAGATGCTTAATCCCTATGTAGAAACGTTAGTTAAGCAAGAATATCGTATTTTTAAAAAAATCTAATGATAGGATTTTTCAGAAAATTGAAAAAACCGTAAAATGTCAAGAGTAAAGTGCCCTTATTTTAAACAATGTATCGTTCTAAATGCTTAATCCCTATGTAAAAAAGTTATTTTAGCAGGAATATGTTATTGAAAAAAATTAGAAAAATTTATTTTAGCCGTAAATCGAAAATAATGGGGACACCGGAGCTGTTCGAAGCGCCGAGCGCGCCGCGTACGCCCGAATATTTTCAAAGTCCCAACGTACCGATCAAGAGTAAAGTACCATTTTCCTACATTAGATTTCGTTCTAAATGCTTAATCCCTATGTAAAAACGTTAGTTAAGCAAGAATATCGTATTTTTAAAAAAATCTAATGATAGGATTTTCCAGAAAATTGAAAAAACCGAAAAATGTCAAGAGTAAAGTGCCATTTTCTGACATTAGATTTCGTTCTAAATGCTTAATCCCTATGTAGAAACGTTAGTTAAGCAAGAATATCGTATTTTTAAAAAAATCTAATGATAGGATTTTTCAGAAAATTGAAAAAACCGTAAAATGTCAAGAGTAAAGTGCCCTTATTTTAAACAATGTATCGTTCTAAATGCTTAATCCCTATGTAAAAAAGTTATTTAAGCAGGAATATGTTATTGAAAAAAATTAGAAAAATTTATTTTAGCCGTAAATCGAAAATAATGGATCGAGCGAATCGGTCGATTGCGCCGAGACGCGCTATGATGCAACAGACGAGCGATTGGAACGCCCGAATATTTTCAAAGTCCCAACGTACCGATCAAGAGTAAAGTACCATTTTCCTACATTAGATTTCGTTCTAAATGCTTAATCCCTATGTAAAAACGTTAGTTAAGCAAGAATATCGTATTTTTAAAAAAATCTAATGATAGGATTTTCCAGAAAATTGAAAAAACCGAAAAATGTCAAGAGTAAAGTGCCATTTTCTGACATTAGATTTCGTTCTAAATGCTTAATCCCTATGTAGAAACGTTAGTTAAGCAAGAATATCGTATTTTTAAAAAAATCTAATGATAGGATTTTTCAGAAAATTGAAAAAACCGTAAAATGTCAAGAGTAAAGTGCCCTTATTTTAAACAATGTATCGTTCTAAATGCTTAATCCCTATGTAAAAAAGTTATCTAAGCAAGAATATGTTATTGAAAAAAATTAGAAAAATTTATTTTAGCCGTAAATCGAAAAGAAGTCTGTTCGTTTCTCTGTCTCTCTCGCGCGATCGAACTATCGATGTTTCCCGACAAACTATTGGAAGTTTAATTAAACTTTATACATGAAATTACTCGTTTTGATCCCCGCTACACAGCCGTATACTTTTTATAATTTTGTGGAATCGGGAACCTTGAAATATTTATCATAACGCGGATCGACTGTCTCTGTCTCTTTCTAGATCGGAAGAATCGATGTTTCCCGGCAAACTATTGGGAGTTTAATTAAACTTTATACATGAAATTACTCGTTCTGATCCCCGCTACACAGCCGTAAACTTTTTATAAATTTGTGGAATCGGGAACCTCGAAATATTTATCATAACGCGGATCGACTGTCTCTGTCTCTTTCTAGATCGGAAGAATCGATGTTTCCCGGAAAACTATTGGGAGTTTAATTAAACTTTATACATGAAATTACTCGTTCTGATCCCCGCTACACAGCCGTATACTTTTTATAATTTTGTGGAATCGGGAACCTTGAAATATTTATCATAACGCGGATCGACTGTCTCTGTCTCTTTCTAGATCGGAAGAATCGATGTTTCCCGGCAAACTATTGGGAGTTTAATTAAACTTTATACATGAAATTACTCGTTCTGATCCCCGCTACACAGCCGTATACTTTTTATAATTTTGTGGAATCGGGAACCTCGAAATATTTATCATAACGCGGATCGACTGTCTCTGTCTCTTTCTAGATCGGAAGAATCGATGTTTCCCGGAAAACTATTGGGAGTTTAATTAAACTTTATACATGAAATTACTCGTTCTGATCCCCGCTACACAGCCGTAAACTTTTTATAAATTTGTGGAATCGGGAACCTCGAAATATTTATCATAACGCGGATCGACTGTCTCTGTCTCTTTCTAGATCGGAAGAATCGATGTTTCCCGGCAAACTATTGGGAGATTAATTAAACTTTATACATGAAATTACTCGTTCTGATCCCCGCTACACAGCCGTATACTTTTTATAATTTTGTGGAATCGGGAACCTCGAAATATTTATCATAACGCGGATCGACTGTCTCTGTCTCTTTCTAGATCGGAAGAATCGATGTTTCCCGGCAAACTATTGGGAGTTTAATTAAACTTTATACATGAAATTACTCGTTTTGATCCCCGCTACACAGCCGTATACTTTTTATAATTTTGTGGAATCGGGAACCTTGAAATATTTATCATAACGCGGATCGACTGTCTCTGTCTCTTTCTAGATCGGAAGAATCGATGTTTCCCGGCAAACTATTGGGAGTTTAATTAAACTTTATACATGAAATTACTCGTTCTGATCCCCGCTACACAGCCGTAAACTTTTTATAAATTTGTGGAATCGGGAACCTCGAAATATTTATCATAACGCGGATCGACTGTCTCTGTCTCTTTCTAGATCGGAAGAATCGATGTTTCCCGGAAAACTATTGGGAGTTTAATTAAACTTTATACATGAAATTACTCGTTCTGATCCCCGCTACACAGCCGTATACTTTTTATAATTTTGTGGAATCGGGAACCTTGAAATATTTATCATAACGCGGATCGACTGTCTCTGTCTCTTTCTAGATCGGAAGAATCGATGTTTCCCGGCAAACTATTGGGAGTTTAATTAAACTTTATACATGAAATTACTCGTTCTGATCCCCGCTACACAGCCGTATACTTTTTATAATTTTGTGGAATCGGGAACCTCGAAATATTTATCATAACGCGGATCGACTGTCTCTGTCTCTTTCTAGATCGGAAGAATCGATGTTTCCCGGAAAACTATTGGGAGTTTAATTAAACTTTATACATGAAATTACTCGTTCTGATCCCCGCTACACAGCCGTAAACTTTTTATAAATTTGTGGAATCGGGAACCTCGAAATATTTATCATAACGCGGATCGACTGTCTCTGTCTCTTTCTAGATCGGAAGAATCGATGTTTCCCGGCAAACTATTGGGAGATTAATTAAACTTTATACATGAAATTACTCGTTTTGATCCCCGCTACACAGCCGTATACTTTTTATAATTTTGTGGAATCGGGAACCTTGAAATATTTATCATAACGCGGATCGACTGTCTCTGTCTCTTTCTAGATCGGAAGAATCGATGTTTCCCGGCAAACTATTGGGAGTTTAATTAAACTTTATACATGAAATTACTCGTTTTGATCCCCGCTACACAGCCGTATACTTTTTATAATTTTGTGGAATCGGGAACCTCGAAATATTTATCATAACGCGGATCGACTGTCTCTGTCTCTTTCTAGATCGGAAGAATCGATGTTTCCCGGCAAACTATTGGGAGTTTAATTAAACTTTATACATGAAATTACTCGTTCTGATCCCCGCTACACAGCCGTATACTTTTTATAATTTTGTGGAATCGGGAACCTCGAAATATTTATCATAACGCGGATCGACTGTCTCTGTCTCTTTCTAGATCGGAAGAATCGATGTTTCCCGGCAAACTATTGGGAGTTTAATTAAACTTTATACATGAAATTACTCGTTCTGATCCCCGCTACACAGCCGTATACTTTTTATAATTTTGTGGAATCGGGAACCTCGAAATATTTATCATAACGCGGATCGACTGTCTCTGTCTCTTTCTAGATCGGAAGAATCGATGTTTCCCGGCAAACTATTGGGAGTTTAATTAAACTTTATACATGAAATTACTCGTTCTGATCCCCGCTACACAGCCGTATACTTTTTATAATTTTGTGGAATCGGGAACCTCGAAATATTTATCATAACGCGGATCGACTGTCTCTGTCTCTTTCTAGATCGGAAGAATCGATGTTTCCCGGCAAACTATTGGGAGTTTAATTAAACTTTATACATGAAATTACTCGTTTTGATCCCCGCTACACAGCCGTATACTTTTTATAATTTTGTGGAATCGGGAACCTTGAAATATTTAACATAACGCGGATCGACTGTCTCTGTCTCTTTCTAGATCGGAATAATCGATGTTTCCCGGCAAACTAATGGGATATTAATTAAACTTTATACACGAAATTACTCGTTTTGATCCCTGCTACACAGCCGTATACTTTTTATAATTTTGTGGAATCGGGAACCTTGCAATATTTAACATAACGCGGATCGACTGTCTCTGTCTCTTTCTAGATCGGAATAATCGATGTTTCCCGGCAAAGTAATGGGAGTTTAATTAAACTTTATGCATCAAATCATTCAGTTTGACTCCTGCAACACAACCAAACACTCTCTGTAATTTTCTGAACTGAAAAACCACTGAAATTGCGCTCGAAATGCGGAGCGACGGGTCGGCGCGTCTGCACTGTGCGACAGCTAGTCAAAACGTCCGAACAGCGTATTGTTTTCGATCTCTTGGTATAATATTCGTATTCCTTGCTGTGTATAGCTTCCGATCGATTATTGCAATGGTCAAAGTTCCAGCGGCGTAATGCTTTCCATAAGATTACATTAATATAACCAGCGGCATATTGCTTTCTATCTTGTAATGAAAATTTTATAACCAAGTACCAACGGCGTATTGCTTTCGTTCGGATAATGGAGATTTTACAACCAAGTACCAGCGGTTTCTGTCTTATAATTAAATTATTATAATAAAATAAAGTACCAGCGGCGTGTTACTTTCGTTCGGATAATGGAGATTTTACAACCAAGTATCAGCGGTTTCTGTCTTATAATTAAATTATTATAATAAAATAAAGTACCAGCGGCGTATTGCTTTCGTTCGGATAATGGAGATTTTATGTCCAGCGGCGTAGTGCTTTCTATCTTATAATGTAATTCTTATTACAAAGTACCAGCGGCGTATTGGTTCGTACCAGCGGCGTATTGCTTTTTTTCCAGCGGCGTATTGGTTCGTACCAGCGGCGTATTGCTTTTTTTTCC
>NW_027476998.1:0-45000 GCF_051020955.1 Megalopta genalis | reverse complement strand
AATGGGGACACCGGAGCTGTTCGAAGCGCCGAGACGCGCCGCGTACGGCCGAATATTTTCAAAGTACCAACGTACCGATCAAGAGTAAAGTACCATTTTCCTACATTAGATTTCGTTCTAAATGCTTAATCCCTATGTAAAAACGTTAGTTAAGCAAGAATATCGTATTTTTAAAAAAATCTAATGATAGGATTTCCCAGAAAATTGAAAAAACCGAAAAATGTCAAGAGTAAAGTGCCATTTTCTGACATTAGATTTCGTTCTAAATGCTTAATCCCTATGTAGAAACGTTAGTTAAGCAAGAATATCGTATTTTTAAAAAAATCTAATGATAGGATTTTTCAGAAAATTGAAAAAACCGTAAAATGTCAAGAGTAAAGTGCCCTTATTTTAAACAATGTATCGTTCTAAATGCTTAATCCCTATGTAAAAAAGTTATTTTAGCAGGAATATGTTATTGAAAAAAATTAGAAAAATTTATTTTAGCCGTAAATCGAAAATAATGGGGACACCGGAGCTGTTCGAAGCGCCGAGCGCGCCGCGTACGCCCGAATATTTTCAAAGTCCCAACGTACCGATCAAGAGTAAAGTACCATTTTCCTACATTAGATTTCGTTCTAAATGCTTAATCCCTATGTAAAAACGTTAGTTAAGCAAGAATATCGTATTTTTAAAAAAATCTAATGATAGGATTTCCCAGAAAATTGAAAAAACCGAAAAATGTCAAGAGTAAAGTGCCATTTTCTGACATTAGATTTCGTTCTAAATGCTTAATCCCTATGTAGAAACGTTAGTTAAGCAAGAATATCGTATTTTTAAAAAAATCTAATGATAGGATTTTTCAGAAAATTGAAAAAACCGTAAAATGTCAAGAGTAAAGTGCCCTTATTTTAAACAATGTATCGTTCTAAATGCTTAATCCCTATGTAAAAACGTTATCTAAGCAAGAATATGTTATTGAATAAAATGAGAAAAATTTATTTTAGCCGTAAATCGAAAATAATGGGTCGAGCGAATCGCTCGATTGCGCCGAGACGCGCTATGATGCAACAGACGAGCGATTGGAACGCCCGAATATTTTCAAAGTCCCAACGTACCGATCAAGAGTAAAGTACCATTTTCCTACATTAGATTTCGTTCTAAATGCTTAATCCCTATGTAGAAACGTTAGTTAAGCAAGAATATCGTATTTTTAAAAAAATCTAATGATAGGATTTTCCAGAAAATTGAAAAAACCGAAAAATGTCAAGAGTAAAGTGCCATTTTCTGACATTAGATTTCGTTCTAAATGCTTAATCCCTATGTAGAAACGTTAGTTAAGCAAGAATATCGTATTTTTAAACAAATCTAATGATAGGATTTTTCAGAAAATTGAAAAAACCGTAAAATGTCAAGAGTAAAGTGCCCTTATTTTAAACATTATATCGTTCTAAATGCTTAATCCCTATGTAAAAAAGTTATCTAAGCAAGAATATGTTATTGAATAAAATGAGAAAAATTTATTTTAGCCGTAAATCGAAAATAATGGGTCGAGCGAATCGCTCGATTGCGCCGAGACGCGCTATGATGCAACAGACGAGCGATTGGAACGCCCGAATATTTTCAAAGTCCCAACGTACCGATCAAGAGTAAAGTACCATTTTCCTACATTAGATCTCGTTCTAAATGCTTAATCCCTATGTAAAAACGTTAGTTAAGCAAGAATATCGTATTTTTAAAAAAATCTAATGATAGGATTTTCCAGAAAATTGAAAAAACCGAAAAATGTCAAGAGTAAAGTGCCATTTTCTGACATTAGATTTCGTTCTAAATGCTTAATCCCTATGTAGAAACGTTAGTTAAGCAAGAATATCGTATTTTTAAACAAATCTAATGATAGGATTTTTCAGAAAATTGAAAAAACCGTAAAATGTCAAGAGTAAAGTGCCCTTATTTTAAACAATGTATCGTTCTAAATGCTTAATCCCTATGTAAAAAAGTTATTTTAGCAGGAATATGTTATTAAAAAAAATTAGAAAAATTTATTTTAGCCGTAAATCGAAAATAATGGGGACACCGGAGCTGTTCGAAGCGCCGAGCGCGCCGCGTACGCCCGAATATTTTCAAAGTCCCAACGTACCGATCAAGAGTAAAGTACCATTTTCCTACATTAGATTTCGTTCTAAATGCTTAATCCCTATGTAAAAACGTTAGTTAAGCAAGAATATCGTATTTTTAAAAAAATCTAATGATAGGATTTCCCAGAAAATTGAAAAAACCGAAAAATGTCAAGAGTAAAGTGCCATTTTCTGACATTAGATTTCGTTCTAAATGCTTAATCCCTATGTAGAAACGTTAGTTAAGCAAGAATATCGTATTTTTAAAAAAATCTAATGATAGGATTTTTCAGAAAATTGAAAAAACCGTAAAATGTCAAGAGTAAAGTGCCCTTATTTTAAACAATGTATCGTTCTAAATGCTTAATCCCTATGTAAAAAAGTTATCTAAGCAAGAATATGTTATTGAATAAAATGAGAAAAATTTATTTTAGCCGTAAATCGAAAATAATGGGTCGAGCGAATCGCTCGATTGCGCCGAGACGCGCTATGATGCAACAGACGAGCGATTGGAACGCCCGAATATTTTCAAAGTCCCAACGTACCGATCAAGAGTAAAGTACCATTTTCCTACATTAGATTTCGTTCTAAATGCTTAATCCCTATGTAAAAACGTTAGTTAAGCAAGAATATCGTATTTTTAAAAAAATCTAATGATAGGATTTCCCAGAAAATTGAAAAAACCGAAAAATGTCAAGAGTAAAGTGCCATTTTCTGACATTAGATTTCGTTCTAAATGCTTAATCCCTATGTAAAAACGTTAGTTAAGCAAGAATATCGTATTTTTAAAAAAATCTAATGATAGGATTTCCCAGAAAATTGAAAAAACCGAAAAATGTCAAGAGTAAAGTGCCATTTTCTGACATTAGATTTCGTTCTAAATGCTTAATCCCTATGTAGAAACGTTAGTTAAGCAAGAATATCGTATTTTTAAAAAAATCTAATGATAGGATTTTTCAGAAAATTGAAAAAACCGTAAAATGTCAAGAGTAAAGTGCCCTTATTTTAAACAATGTATCGTTCTAAATGCTTAATCCCTATGTAAAAACGTTATCTAAGCAAGAATATGTTATTGAATAAAATGAGAAAAATTTATTTTAGCCGTAAATCGAAAATAATGGGTCGAGCGAATCGCTCGATTGCGCCGAGACGCGCTATGATGCAACAGACGAGCGATTGGAACGCCCGAATATTTTCAAAGTCCCAACGTACCGATCAAGAGTAAAGTACCATTTTCCTACATTAGATTTCGTTCTAAATGCTTAATCCCTATGTAGAAACGTTAGTTAAGCAAGAATATCGTATTTTTAAAAAAATCTAATGATAGGATTTTCCAGAAAATTGAAAAAACCGAAAAATGTCAAGAGTAAAGTGCCATTTTCTGACATTAGATTTCGTTCTAAATGCTTAATCCCTATGTAGAAACGTTAGTTAAGCAAGAATATCGTATTTTTAAACAAATCTAATGATAGGATTTTTCAGAAAATTGAAAAAACCGTAAAATGTCAAGAGTAAAGTGCCCTTATTTTAAACATTATATCGTTCTAAATGCTTAATCCCTATGTAAAAAAGTTATCTAAGCAAGAATATGTTATTGAATAAAATGAGAAAAATTTATTTTAGCCGTAAATCGAAAATAATGGGTCGAGCGAATCGCTCGATTGCGCCGAGACGCGCTATGATGCAACAGACGAGCGATTGGAACGCCCGAATATTTTCAAAGTCCCAACGTACCGATCAAGAGTAAAGTACCATTTTCCTACATTAGATTTCGTTCTAAATGCTTAATCCCTATGTAAAAACGTTAGTTAAGCAAGAATATCGTATTTTTAAAAAAATCTAATGATAGGATTTCCCAGAAAATTGAAAAAACCGAAAAATGTCAAGAGTAAAGTGCCATTTTCTGACATTAGATTTCGTTCTAAATGCTTAATCCCTATGTAGAAACGTTAGTTAAGCAAGAATATCGTATTTTTAAACAAATCTAATGATAGGATTTTTCAGAAAATTGAAAAAACCGTAAAATGTCAAGAGTAAAGTGCCCTTATTTTAAACAATGTATCGTTCTAAATGCTTAATCCCTATGTAAAAAAGTTATCTAAGCAAGAATATGTTATTGAATAAAATGAGAAAAATTTATTTTAGCCGTAAATCGAAAATAATGGGTCGAGCGAATCGCTCGATTGCGCCGAGACGCGCCATGATGCAACAGACGAGCGATTGGAACGCCCGAATATTTTCAAAGTCCCAACGTACCGATCAAGAGTAAAGTACCATTTTCCTACATTAGATTTCGTTCTAAATGCTTAATCCCTATGTAGAAACGTTAGTTAAGCAAGAATATCGTATTTTTAAAAAAATCTAATGATAGGATTTTCCAGAAAATTGAAAAAACCGAAAAATGTCAAGAGTAAAGTGCCATTTTCTGACATTAGATTTCGTTCTAAATGCTTAATCCCTATGTAGAAACGTTAGTTAAGCAAGAATATCGTATTTTTAAACAAATCTAATGATAGGATTTTTCAGAAAATTGAAAAAACCGTAAAATGTCAAGAGTAAAGTGCCCTTATTTTAAACATTATATCGTTCTAAATGCTTAATCCCTATGTAAAAAAGTTATCTAAGCAAGAATATGTTATTGAATAAAATGAGAAAAATTTATTTTAGCCGTAAATCGAAAATAATGGGTCGAGCGAATCGCTCGATTGCGCCGAGACGCGCTATGATGCAACAGACGAGCGATTGGAACGCCCGAATATTTTCAAAGTCCCAACGTACCGATCAAGAGTAAAGTACCATTTTCCTACATTAGATTTCGTTCTAAATGCTTAATCCCTATGTAAAAACGTTAGTTAAGCAAGAATATCGTATTTTTAAAAAAATCTAATGATAGGATTTCCCAGAAAATTGAAAAAACCGAAAAATGTCAAGAGTAAAGTGCCATTTTCTGACATTAGATTTCGTTCTAAATGCTTAATCCCTATGTAGAAACGTTAGTTAAGCAAGAATATCGTATTTTTAAAAAAATCTAATGATAGGATTTTTCAGAAAATTGAAAAAACCGTAAAATGTCAAGAGTAAAGTGCCCTTATTTTAAACAATGTATCGTTCTAAATGCTTAATCCCTATGTAAAAAAGTTATCTAAGCAAGAATATGTTATTGAATAAAATGAGAAAAATTTATTTTAGCCGTAAATCGAAAATAATGGGTCGAGCGAATCGCTCGATTGCGCCGAGACGCGCTATGATGCAACAGACGAGCGATTGGAACGCCCGAATATTTTCAAAGTCCCAACGTACCGATCAAGAGTAAAGTACCATTTTCCTACATTAGATTTCGTTCTAAATGCTTAATCCCTATGTAAAAACGTTAGTTAAGCAAGAATATCGTATTTTTAAAAAAATCTAATGATAGGATTTCCCAGAAAATTGAAAAAACCGAAAAATGTCAAGAGTAAAGTGCCATTTTCTGACATTAGATTTCGTTCTAAATGCTTAATCCCTATGTAGAAACGTTAGTTAAGCAAGAATATCGTATTTTTAAACAAATCTAACGATAGGATTTTTCAGAAAATTGAAAAAACCGTAAAATGTCAAGAGTAAAGTGCCCTTATTTTAAACAATGTATCGTTCTAAATGCTTAATCCCTATGTAAAAAAGTTATCTAAGCAAGAATATGTTATTGAATAAAATGAGAAAAATTTATTTTAGCCGTAAATCGAAAATAATGGGTCGAGCGAATCGCTCGATTGCGCCGAGACGCGCTATGATGCAACAGACGAGCGATTGGAACGCCCGAATATTTTCAAAGTCCCAACGTACCGATCAAGAGTAAAGTACCATTTTCCTACATTAGATTTCGTTCTAAATGCTTAATCCCTATGTAGAAACGTTAGTTAAGCAAGAATATCGTATTTTTAAACAAATCTAATGATAGGATTTTTCAGAAAATTGAAAAAACCGTAAAATGTCAAGAGTAAAGTGCCCTTATTTTAAACAATGTATCGTTCTAAATGCTTAATCCCTATGTAAAAAAGTTATTTTAGCAGGAATATGTTATTGAAAAAAATTAGAAAAATTTATTTTAGCCGTAAATCGAAAATAATGGGGACACCGGAGCTGTTCGAAGCGCCGAGCGCGCCGCGTACGCCCGAATATTTTCAAAGTCCCAACGTACCGATCAAGAGTAAAGTACCATTTTCCTACATTAGATTTCGTTCTAAATGCTTAATCCCTATGTAAAAACGTTAGTTAAGCAAGAATATCGTATTTTTAAAAAAATCTAATGATAGGATTTCCCAGAAAATTGAAAAAACCGAAAAATGTCAAGAGTAAAGTGCCATTTTCTGACATTAGATTTCGTTCTAAATGCTTAATCCCTATGTAGAAACGTTAGTTAAGCAAGAATATCGTATTTTTAAAAAAATCTAATGATAGGATTTTTCAGAAAATTGAAAAAACCGTAAAATGTCAAGAGTAAAGTGCCCTTATTTTAAACAATGTATCGTTCTAAATGCTTAATCCCTATGTAAAAAAGTTATCTAAGCAAGAATATGTTATTGAATAAAATGAGAAAAATTTATTTTAGCCGTAAATCGAAAATAATGGGGACACCGGAGCTGTTCGAAGCGCCGAGACGCGCCGCGTACGGCCGAATATTTTCAAAGTCCCAACGTACCGATCAAGAGTAAAGTACCATTTTCCTACATTAGATTTCGTTCTAAATGCTTAATCCCTATGTAAAAACGTTAGTTAAGCAAGAATATCGTATTTTTAAAAAAATCTAATGATAGGATTTCCCAGAAAATTGAAAAAACCGAAAAATGTCAAGAGTAAAGTGCCATTTTCTGACATTAGATTTCGTTCTAAATGCTTAATCCCTATGTAGAAACGTTAGTTAAGCAAGAATATCGTATTTTTAAAAAAATCTAATGATAGGATTTTTCAGAAAATTGAAAAAACCGTAAAATGTCAAGAGTAAAGTGCCCTTATTTTAAACAATGTATCGTTCTAAATGCTTAATCCCTATGTAAAAACGTTATCTAAGCAAGAATATGTTATTGAATAAAATGAGAAAAATTTATTTTAGCCGTAAATCGAAAATAATGGGTCGAGCGAATCGCTCGATTGCGCCGAGACGCGCTATGATGCAACAGACGAGCGATTGGAACGCCCGAATATTTTCAAAGTCCCAACGTACCGATCAAGAGTAAAGTACCATTTTCCTACATTAGATTTCGTTCTAAATGCTTAATCCCTATGTAGAAACGTTAGTTAAGCAAGAATATCGTATTTTTAAAAAAATCTAATGATAGGATTTTCCAGAAAATTGAAAAAACCGAAAAATGTCAAGAGTAAAGTGCCATTTTCTGACATTAGATTTCGTTCTAAATGCTTAATCCCTATGTAGAAACGTTAGTTAAGCAAGAATATCGTATTTTTAAACAAATCTAATGATAGGATTTTTCAGAAAATTGAAAAAACCGTAAAATGTCAAGAGTAAAGTGCCCTTATTTTAAACATTATATCGTTCTAAATGCTTAATCCCTATGTAAAAAAGTTATCTAAGCAAGAATATGTTATTGAATAAAATGAGAAAAATTTATTTTAGCCGTAAATCGAAAATAATGGGTCGAGCGAATCGCTCGATTGCGCCGAGACGCGCTATGATGCAACAGACGAGCGATTGGAACGCCCGAATATTTTCAAAGTCCCAACGTACCGATCAAGAGTAAAGTACCATTTTCCTACATTAGATTTCGTTCTAAATGCTTAATCCCTATGTAGAAACGTTAGTTAAGCAAGAATATCGTATTTTTAAACAAATCTAATGATAGGATTTTTCAGAAAATTGAAAAAACCGTAAAATGTCAAGAGTAAAGTGCCCTTATTTTAAACAATGTATCGTTCTAAATGCTTAATCCCTATGTAAAAAAGTTATTTTAGCAGGAATATGTTATTGAAAAAAATTAGAAAAATTTATTTTAGCCGTAAATCGAAAATAATGGGGACACCGGAGCTGTTCGAAGCGCCGAGCGCGCCGCGTACGCCCGAATATTTTCAAAGTCCCAACGTACCGATCAAGAGTAAAGTACCATTTTCCTACATTAGATTTCGTTCTAAATGCTTAATCCCTATGTAAAAACGTTAGTTAAGCAAGAATATCGTATTTTTAAAAAAATCTAATGATAGGATTTCCCAGAAAATTGAAAAAACCGAAAAATGTCAAGAGTAAAGTGCCATTTTCTGACATTAGATTTCGTTCTAAATGCTTAATCCCTATGTAGAAACGTTAGTTAAGCAAGAATATCGTATTTTTAAAAAAATCTAATGATAGGATTTTTCAGAAAATTGAAAAAACCGTAAAATGTCAAGAGTAAAGTGCCCTTATTTTAAACAATGTATCGTTCTAAATGCTTAATCCCTATGTAAAAAAGTTATCTAAGCAAGAATATGTTATTGAATAAAATGAGAAAAATTTATTTTAGCCGTAAATCGAAAATAATGGGGACACCGGAGCTGTTCGAAGCGCCGAGACGCGCCGCGTACGGCCGAATATTTTCAAAGTCCCAACGTACCGATCAAGAGTAAAGTACCATTTTCCTACATTAGATTTCGTTCTAAATGCTTAATCCCTATGTAAAAACGTTAGTTAAGCAAGAATATCGTATTTTTAAAAAAATCTAATGATAGGATTTCCCAGAAAATTGAAAAAACCGAAAAATGTCAAGAGTAAAGTGCCATTTTCTGACATTAGATTTCGTTCTAAATGCTTAATCCCTATGTAGAAACGTTAGTTAAGCAAGAATATCGTATTTTTAAAAAAATCTAATGATAGGATTTTTCAGAAAATTGAAAAAACCGTAAAATGTCAAGAGTAAAGTGCCCTTATTTTAAACAATGTATCGTTCTAAATGCTTAATCCCTATGTAAAAACGTTATCTAAGCAAGAATATGTTATTGAATAAAATGAGAAAAATTTATTTTAGCCGTAAATCGAAAATAATGGGTCGAGCGAATCGCTCGATTGCGCCGAGACGCGCTATGATGCAACAGACGAGCGATTGGAACGCCCGAATATTTTCAAAGTCCCAACGTACCGATCAAGAGTAAAGTACCATTTTCCTACATTAGATTTCGTTCTAAATGCTTAATCCCTATGTAGAAACGTTAGTTAAGCAAGAATATCGTATTTTTAAAAAAATCTAATGATAGGATTTTCCAGAAAATTGAAAAAACCGAAAAATGTCAAGAGTAAAGTGCCATTTTCTGACATTAGATTTCGTTCTAAATGCTTAATCCCTATGTAGAAACGTTAGTTAAGCAAGAATATCGTATTTTTAAACAAATCTAATGATAGGATTTTTCAGAAAATTGAAAAAACCGTAAAATGTCAAGAGTAAAGTGCCCTTATTTTAAACAATGTATCGTTCTAAATGCTTAATCCCTATGTAAAAAAGTTATTTTAGCAGGAATATGTTATTGAAAAAAATTAGAAAAATTTATTTTAGCCGTAAATCGAAAATAATGGGGACACCGGAGCTGTTCGAAGCGCCGAGCGCGCCGCGTACGCCCGAATATTTTCAAAGTCCCAACGTACCGATCAAGAGTAAAGTACCATTTTCCTACATTAGATTTCGTTCTAAATGCTTAATCCCTATGTAAAAACGTTAGTTAAGCAAGAATATCGTATTTTTAAAAAAATCTAATGATAGGATTTCCCAGAAAATTGAAAAAACCGAAAAATGTCAAGAGTAAAGTGCCATTTTCTGACATTAGATTTCGTTCTAAATGCTTAATCCCTATGTAGAAACGTTAGTTAAGCAAGAATATCGTATTTTTAAAAAAATCTAATGATAGGATTTTTCAGAAAATTGAAAAAACCGTAAAATGTCAAGAGTAAAGTGCCCTTATTTTAAACAATGTATCGTTCTAAATGCTTAATCCCTATGTAAAAAAGTTATCTAAGCAAGAATATGTTATTGAATAAAATGAGAAAAATTTATTTTAGCCGTAAATCGAAAATAATGGGTCGAGCGAATCGCTCGATTGCGCCGAGACGCGCTATGATGCAACAGACGAGCGATTGGAACGCCCGAATATTTTCAAAGTCCCAACGTACCGATCAAGAGTAAAGTACCATTTTCCTACATTAGATTTCGTTCTAAATGCTTAATCCCTATGTAAAAACGTTAGTTAAGCAAGAATATCGTATTTTTAAAAAAATCTAATGATAGGATTTCCCAGAAAATTGAAAAAACCGAAAAATGTCAAGAGTAAAGTGCCATTTTCTGACATTAGATTTCGTTCTAAATGCTTAATCCCTATGTAGAAACGTTAGTTAAGCAAGAATATCGTATTTTTAAACAAATCTAACGATAGGATTTTTCAGAAAATTGAAAAAACCGTAAAATGTCAAGAGTAAAGTGCCCTTATTTTAAACAATGTATCGTTCTAAATGCTTAATCCCTATGTAAAAAAGTTATCTAAGCAAGAATATGTTATTGAATAAAATGAGAAAAATTTATTTTAGCCGTAAATCGAAAATAATGGGTCGAGCGAATCGCTCGATTGCGCCGAGACGCGCTATGATGCAACAGACGAGCGATTGGAACGCCCGAATATTTTCAAAGTCCCAACGTACCGATCAAGAGTAAAGTACCATTTTCCTACATTAGATTTCGTTCTAAATGCTTAATCCCTATGTAGAAACGTTAGTTAAGCAAGAATATCGTATTTTTAAACAAATCTAATGATAGGATTTTTCAGAAAATTGAAAAAACCGTAAAATGTCAAGAGTAAAGTGCCCTTATTTTAAACAATGTATCGTTCTAAATGCTTAATCCCTATGTAAAAAAGTTATTTTAGCAGGAATATGTTATTGAAAAAAATTAGAAAAATTTATTTTAGCCGTAAATCGAAAATAATGGGGACACCGGAGCTGTTCGAAGCGCCGAGCGCGCCGCGTACGCCCGAATATTTTCAAAGTCCCAACGTACCGATCAAGAGTAAAGTACCATTTTCCTACATTAGATTTCGTTCTAAATGCTTAATCCCTATGTAAAAACGTTAGTTAAGCAAGAATATCGTATTTTTAAAAAAATCTAATGATAGGATTTCCCAGAAAATTGAAAAAACCGAAAAATGTCAAGAGTAAAGTGCCATTTTCTGACATTAGATTTCGTTCTAAATGCTTAATCCCTATGTAAAAACGTTAGTTAAGCAAGAATATCGTATTTTTAAAAAAATCTAATGATAGGATTTCCCAGAAAATTGAAAAAACCGAAAAATGTCAAGAGTAAAGTGCCATTTTCTGACATTAGATTTCGTTCTAAATGCTTAATCCCTATGTAGAAACGTTAGTTAAGCAAGAATATCGTATTTTTAAAAAAATCTAATGATAGGATTTTTCAGAAAATTGAAAAAACCGTAAAATGTCAAGAGTAAAGTGCCCTTATTTTAAACAATGTATCGTTCTAAATGCTTAATCCCTATGTAAAAAAGTTATTTAAGCAAGAATATGTTATTGAATAAAATGAGAAAAATTTATTTTAGCCGTAAATCGAAAATAATGGGGACACCGGAGCTGTTCGAAGCGCCGAGACGCGCCGCGTACGGCCGAATATTTTCAAAGTCCCAACGTACCGATCAAGAGTAAAGTACCATTTTCCTACATTAGATTTCGTTCTAAATGCTTAATCCCTATGTAAAAACGTTAGTTAAGCAAGAATATCGTATTTTTAAAAAAATCTAATGATAGGATTTCCCAGAAAATTGAAAAAACCGAAAAATGTCAAGAGTAAAGTGCCATTTTCTGACATTAGATTTCGTTCTAAATGCTTAATCCCTATGTAGAAACGTTAGTTAAGCAAGAATATCGTATTTTTAAAAAAATCTAATGATAGGATTTTTCAGAAAATTGAAAAAACCGTAAAATGTCAAGAGTAAAGTGCCCTTATTTTAAACAATGTATCGTTCTAAATGCTTAATCCCTATGTAAAAACGTTATCTAAGCAAGAATATGTTATTGAATAAAATGAGAAAAATTTATTTTAGCCGTAAATCGAAAATAATGGGTCGAGCGAATCGCTCGATTGCGCCGAGACGCGCTATGATGCAACAGACGAGCGATTGGAACGCCCGAATATTTTCAAAGTCCCAACGTACCGATCAAGAGTAAAGTACCATTTTCCTACATTAGATTTCGTTCTAAATGCTTAATCCCTATGTAGAAACGTTAGTTAAGCAAGAATATCGTATTTTTAAAAAAATCTAATGATAGGATTTTCCAGAAAATTGAAAAAACCGAAAAATGTCAAGAGTAAAGTGCCATTTTCTGACATTAGATTTCGTTCTAAATGCTTAATCCCTATGTAGAAACGTTAGTTAAGCAAGAATATCGTATTTTTAAACAAATCTAATGATAGGATTTTTCAGAAAATTGAAAAAACCGTAAAATGTCAAGAGTAAAGTGCCCTTATTTTAAACATTATATCGTTCTAAATGCTTAATCCCTATGTAAAAAAGTTATCTAAGCAAGAATATGTTATTGAATAAAATGAGAAAAATTTATTTTAGCCGTAAATCGAAAATAATGGGTCGAGCGAATCGCTCGATTGCGCCGAGACGCGCTATGATGCAACAGACGAGCGATTGGAACGCCCGAATATTTTCAAAGTCCCAACGTACCGATCAAGAGTAAAGTACCATTTTCCTACATTAGATCTCGTTCTAAATGCTTAATCCCTATGTAAAAACGTTAGTTAAGCAAGAATATCGTATTTTTAAAAAAATCTAATGATAGGATTTTCCAGAAAATTGAAAAAACCGAAAAATGTCAAGAGTAAAGTGCCATTTTCTGACATTAGATTTCGTTCTAAATGCTTAATCCCTATGTAGAAACGTTAGTTAAGCAAGAATATCGTATTTTTAAACAAATCTAATGATAGGATTTTTCAGAAAATTGAAAAAACCGTAAAATGTCAAGAGTAAAGTGCCCTTATTTTAAACAATGTATCGTTCTAAATGCTTAATCCCTATGTAAAAAAGTTATTTTAGCAGGAATATGTTATTAAAAAAAATTAGAAAAATTTATTTTAGCCGTAAATCGAAAATAATGGGGACACCGGAGCTGTTCGAAGCGCCGAGCGCGCCGCGTACGCCCGAATATTTTCAAAGTCCCAACGTACCGATCAAGAGTAAAGTACCATTTTCCTACATTAGATTTCGTTCTAAATGCTTAATCCCTATGTAAAAACGTTAGTTAAGCAAGAATATCGTATTTTTAAAAAAATCTAATGATAGGATTTCCCAGAAAATTGAAAAAACCGAAAAATGTCAAGAGTAAAGTGCCATTTTCTGACATTAGATTTCGTTCTAAATGCTTAATCCCTATGTAGAAACGTTAGTTAAGCAAGAATATCGTATTTTTAAAAAAATCTAATGATAGGATTTTTCAGAAAATTGAAAAAACCGTAAAATGTCAAGAGTAAAGTGCCCTTATTTTAAACAATGTATCGTTCTAAATGCTTAATCCCTATGTAAAAAAGTTATCTAAGCAAGAATATGTTATTGAATAAAATGAGAAAAATTTATTTTAGCCGTAAATCGAAAATAATGGGTCGAGCGAATCGCTCGATTGCGCCGAGACGCGCTATGATGCAACAGACGAGCGATTGGAACGCCCGAATATTTTCAAAGTCCCAACGTACCGATCAAGAGTAAAGTACCATTTTCCTACATTAGATTTCGTTCTAAATGCTTAATCCCTATGTAAAAACGTTAGTTAAGCAAGAATATCGTATTTTTAAAAAAATCTAATGATAGGATTTCCCAGAAAATTGAAAAAACCGAAAAATGTCAAGAGTAAAGTGCCATTTTCTGACATTAGATTTCGTTCTAAATGCTTAATCCCTATGTAAAAACGTTAGTTAAGCAAGAATATCGTATTTTTAAAAAAATCTAATGATAGGATTTCCCAGAAAATTGAAAAAACCGAAAAATGTCAAGAGTAAAGTGCCATTTTCTGACATTAGATTTCGTTCTAAATGCTTAATCCCTATGTAGAAACGTTAGTTAAGCAAGAATATCGTATTTTTAAAAAAATCTAATGATAGGATTTTTCAGAAAATTGAAAAAACCGTAAAATGTCAAGAGTAAAGTGCCCTTATTTTAAACAATGTATCGTTCTAAATGCTTAATCCCTATGTAAAAACGTTATCTAAGCAAGAATATGTTATTGAATAAAATGAGAAAAATTTATTTTAGCCGTAAATCGAAAATAATGGGTCGAGCGAATCGCTCGATTGCGCCGAGACGCGCTATGATGCAACAGACGAGCGATTGGAACGCCCGAATATTTTCAAAGTCCCAACGTACCGATCAAGAGTAAAGTACCATTTTCCTACATTAGATTTCGTTCTAAATGCTTAATCCCTATGTAGAAACGTTAGTTAAGCAAGAATATCGTATTTTTAAAAAAATCTAATGATAGGATTTTCCAGAAAATTGAAAAAACCGAAAAATGTCAAGAGTAAAGTGCCATTTTCTGACATTAGATTTCGTTCTAAATGCTTAATCCCTATGTAGAAACGTTAGTTAAGCAAGAATATCGTATTTTTAAACAAATCTAATGATAGGATTTTTCAGAAAATTGAAAAAACCGTAAAATGTCAAGAGTAAAGTGCCCTTATTTTAAACATTATATCGTTCTAAATGCTTAATCCCTATGTAAAAAAGTTATCTAAGCAAGAATATGTTATTGAATAAAATGAGAAAAATTTATTTTAGCCGTAAATCGAAAATAATGGGTCGAGCGAATCGCTCGATTGCGCCGAGACGCGCTATGATGCAACAGACGAGCGATTGGAACGCCCGAATATTTTCAAAGTCCCAACGTACCGATCAAGAGTAAAGTACCATTTTCCTACATTAGATTTCGTTCTAAATGCTTAATCCCTATGTAAAAACGTTAGTTAAGCAAGAATATCGTATTTTTAAAAAAATCTAATGATAGGATTTCCCAGAAAATTGAAAAAACCGAAAAATGTCAAGAGTAAAGTGCCATTTTCTGACATTAGATTTCGTTCTAAATGCTTAATCCCTATGTAGAAACGTTAGTTAAGCAAGAATATCGTATTTTTAAACAAATCTAATGATAGGATTTTTCAGAAAATTGAAAAAACCGTAAAATGTCAAGAGTAAAGTGCCCTTATTTTAAACAATGTATCGTTCTAAATGCTTAATCCCTATGTAAAAAAGTTATCTAAGCAAGAATATGTTATTGAATAAAATGAGAAAAATTTATTTTAGCCGTAAATCGAAAATAATGGGTCGAGCGAATCGCTCGATTGCGCCGAGACGCGCCATGATGCAACAGACGAGCGATTGGAACGCCCGAATATTTTCAAAGTCCCAACGTACCGATCAAGAGTAAAGTACCATTTTCCTACATTAGATTTCGTTCTAAATGCTTAATCCCTATGTAGAAACGTTAGTTAAGCAAGAATATCGTATTTTTAAAAAAATCTAATGATAGGATTTTCCAGAAAATTGAAAAAACCGAAAAATGTCAAGAGTAAAGTGCCATTTTCTGACATTAGATTTCGTTCTAAATGCTTAATCCCTATGTAGAAACGTTAGTTAAGCAAGAATATCGTATTTTTAAACAAATCTAATGATAGGATTTTTCAGAAAATTGAAAAAACCGTAAAATGTCAAGAGTAAAGTGCCCTTATTTTAAACATTATATCGTTCTAAATGCTTAATCCCTATGTAAAAAAGTTATCTAAGCAAGAATATGTTATTGAATAAAATGAGAAAAATTTATTTTAGCCGTAAATCGAAAATAATGGGTCGAGCGAATCGCTCGATTGCGCCGAGACGCGCTATGATGCAACAGACGAGCGATTGGAACGCCCGAATATTTTCAAAGTCCCAACGTACCGATCAAGAGTAAAGTACCATTTTCCTACATTAGATTTCGTTCTAAATGCTTAATCCCTATGTAAAAACGTTAGTTAAGCAAGAATATCGTATTTTTAAAAAAATCTAATGATAGGATTTCCCAGAAAATTGAAAAAACCGAAAAATGTCAAGAGTAAAGTGCCATTTTCTGACATTAGATTTCGTTCTAAATGCTTAATCCCTATGTAGAAACGTTAGTTAAGCAAGAATATCGTATTTTTAAAAAAATCTAATGATAGGATTTTTCAGAAAATTGAAAAAACCGTAAAATGTCAAGAGTAAAGTGCCCTTATTTTAAACAATGTATCGTTCTAAATGCTTAATCCCTATGTAAAAAAGTTATCTAAGCAAGAATATGTTATTGAATAAAATGAGAAAAATTTATTTTAGCCGTAAATCGAAAATAATGGGTCGAGCGAATCGCTCGATTGCGCCGAGACGCGCTATGATGCAACAGACGAGCGATTGGAACGCCCGAATATTTTCAAAGTCCCAACGTACCGATCAAGAGTAAAGTACCATTTTCCTACATTAGATTTCGTTCTAAATGCTTAATCCCTATGTAAAAACGTTAGTTAAGCAAGAATATCGTATTTTTAAAAAAATCTAATGATAGGATTTCCCAGAAAATTGAAAAAACCGAAAAATGTCAAGAGTAAAGTGCCATTTTCTGACATTAGATTTCGTTCTAAATGCTTAATCCCTATGTAGAAACGTTAGTTAAGCAAGAATATCGTATTTTTAAACAAATCTAACGATAGGATTTTTCAGAAAATTGAAAAAACCGTAAAATGTCAAGAGTAAAGTGCCCTTATTTTAAACAATGTATCGTTCTAAATGCTTAATCCCTATGTAAAAAAGTTATCTAAGCAAGAATATGTTATTGAATAAAATGAGAAAAATTTATTTTAGCCGTAAATCGAAAATAATGGGTCGAGCGAATCGCTCGATTGCGCCGAGACGCGCTATGATGCAACAGACGAGCGATTGGAACGCCCGAATATTTTCAAAGTCCCAACGTACCGATCAAGAGTAAAGTACCATTTTCCTACATTAGATTTCGTTCTAAATGCTTAATCCCTATGTAGAAACGTTAGTTAAGCAAGAATATCGTATTTTTAAACAAATCTAATGATAGGATTTTTCAGAAAATTGAAAAAACCGTAAAATGTCAAGAGTAAAGTGCCCTTATTTTAAACAATGTATCGTTCTAAATGCTTAATCCCTATGTAAAAAAGTTATTTTAGCAGGAATATGTTATTGAAAAAAATTAGAAAAATTTATTTTAGCCGTAAATCGAAAATAATGGGGACACCGGAGCTGTTCGAAGCGCCGAGCGCGCCGCGTACGCCCGAATATTTTCAAAGTCCCAACGTACCGATCAAGAGTAAAGTACCATTTTCCTACATTAGATTTCGTTCTAAATGCTTAATCCCTATGTAAAAACGTTAGTTAAGCAAGAATATCGTATTTTTAAAAAAATCTAATGATAGGATTTCCCAGAAAATTGAAAAAACCGAAAAATGTCAAGAGTAAAGTGCCATTTTCTGACATTAGATTTCGTTCTAAATGCTTAATCCCTATGTAGAAACGTTAGTTAAGCAAGAATATCGTATTTTTAAAAAAATCTAATGATAGGATTTTTCAGAAAATTGAAAAAACCGTAAAATGTCAAGAGTAAAGTGCCCTTATTTTAAACAATGTATCGTTCTAAATGCTTAATCCCTATGTAAAAAAGTTATCTAAGCAAGAATATGTTATTGAATAAAATGAGAAAAATTTATTTTAGCCGTAAATCGAAAATAATGGGGACACCGGAGCTGTTCGAAGCGCCGAGACGCGCCGCGTACGGCCGAATATTTTCAAAGTCCCAACGTACCGATCAAGAGTAAAGTACCATTTTCCTACATTAGATTTCGTTCTAAATGCTTAATCCCTATGTAAAAACGTTAGTTAAGCAAGAATATCGTATTTTTAAAAAAATCTAATGATAGGATTTCCCAGAAAATTGAAAAAACCGAAAAATGTCAAGAGTAAAGTGCCATTTTCTGACATTAGATTTCGTTCTAAATGCTTAATCCCTATGTAGAAACGTTAGTTAAGCAAGAATATCGTATTTTTAAAAAAATCTAATGATAGGATTTTTCAGAAAATTGAAAAAACCGTAAAATGTCAAGAGTAAAGTGCCCTTATTTTAAACAATGTATCGTTCTAAATGCTTAATCCCTATGTAAAAACGTTATCTAAGCAAGAATATGTTATTGAATAAAATGAGAAAAATTTATTTTAGCCGTAAATCGAAAATAATGGGTCGAGCGAATCGCTCGATTGCGCCGAGACGCGCTATGATGCAACAGACGAGCGATTGGAACGCCCGAATATTTTCAAAGTCCCAACGTACCGATCAAGAGTAAAGTACCATTTTCCTACATTAGATTTCGTTCTAAATGCTTAATCCCTATGTAGAAACGTTAGTTAAGCAAGAATATCGTATTTTTAAAAAAATCTAATGATAGGATTTTCCAGAAAATTGAAAAAACCGAAAAATGTCAAGAGTAAAGTGCCATTTTCTGACATTAGATTTCGTTCTAAATGCTTAATCCCTATGTAGAAACGTTAGTTAAGCAAGAATATCGTATTTTTAAACAAATCTAATGATAGGATTTTTCAGAAAATTGAAAAAACCGTAAAATGTCAAGAGTAAAGTGCCCTTATTTTAAACATTATATCGTTCTAAATGCTTAATCCCTATGTAAAAAAGTTATCTAAGCAAGAATATGTTATTGAATAAAATGAGAAAAATTTATTTTAGCCGTAAATCGAAAATAATGGGTCGAGCGAATCGCTCGATTGCGCCGAGACGCGCTATGATGCAACAGACGAGCGATTGGAACGCCCGAATATTTTCAAAGTCCCAACGTACCGATCAAGAGTAAAGTACCATTTTCCTACATTAGATTTCGTTCTAAATGCTTAATCCCTATGTAGAAACGTTAGTTAAGCAAGAATATCGTATTTTTAAACAAATCTAATGATAGGATTTTTCAGAAAATTGAAAAAACCGTAAAATGTCAAGAGTAAAGTGCCCTTATTTTAAACAATGTATCGTTCTAAATGCTTAATCCCTATGTAAAAAAGTTATTTTAGCAGGAATATGTTATTGAAAAAAATTAGAAAAATTTATTTTAGCCGTAAATCGAAAATAATGGGGACACCGGAGCTGTTCGAAGCGCCGAGCGCGCCGCGTACGCCCGAATATTTTCAAAGTCCCAACGTACCGATCAAGAGTAAAGTACCATTTTCCTACATTAGATTTCGTTCTAAATGCTTAATCCCTATGTAAAAACGTTAGTTAAGCAAGAATATCGTATTTTTAAAAAAATCTAATGATAGGATTTCCCAGAAAATTGAAAAAACCGAAAAATGTCAAGAGTAAAGTGCCATTTTCTGACATTAGATTTCGTTCTAAATGCTTAATCCCTATGTAGAAACGTTAGTTAAGCAAGAATATCGTATTTTTAAAAAAATCTAATGATAGGATTTTTCAGAAAATTGAAAAAACCGTAAAATGTCAAGAGTAAAGTGCCCTTATTTTAAACAATGTATCGTTCTAAATGCTTAATCCCTATGTAAAAAAGTTATCTAAGCAAGAATATGTTATTGAATAAAATGAGAAAAATTTATTTTAGCCGTAAATCGAAAATAATGGGGACACCGGAGCTGTTCGAAGCGCCGAGACGCGCCGCGTACGGCCGAATATTTTCAAAGTCCCAACGTACCGATCAAGAGTAAAGTACCATTTTCCTACATTAGATTTCGTTCTAAATGCTTAATCCCTATGTAAAAACGTTAGTTAAGCAAGAATATCGTATTTTTAAAAAAATCTAATGATAGGATTTCCCAGAAAATTGAAAAAACCGAAAAATGTCAAGAGTAAAGTGCCATTTTCTGACATTAGATTTCGTTCTAAATGCTTAATCCCTATGTAGAAACGTTAGTTAAGCAAGAATATCGTATTTTTAAAAAAATCTAATGATAGGATTTTTCAGAAAATTGAAAAAACCGTAAAATGTCAAGAGTAAAGTGCCCTTATTTTAAACAATGTATCGTTCTAAATGCTTAATCCCTATGTAAAAACGTTATCTAAGCAAGAATATGTTATTGAATAAAATGAGAAAAATTTATTTTAGCCGTAAATCGAAAATAATGGGTCGAGCGAATCGCTCGATTGCGCCGAGACGCGCTATGATGCAACAGACGAGCGATTGGAACGCCCGAATATTTTCAAAGTCCCAACGTACCGATCAAGAGTAAAGTACCATTTTCCTACATTAGATTTCGTTCTAAATGCTTAATCCCTATGTAGAAACGTTAGTTAAGCAAGAATATCGTATTTTTAAAAAAATCTAATGATAGGATTTTCCAGAAAATTGAAAAAACCGAAAAATGTCAAGAGTAAAGTGCCATTTTCTGACATTAGATTTCGTTCTAAATGCTTAATCCCTATGTAGAAACGTTAGTTAAGCAAGAATATCGTATTTTTAAACAAATCTAATGATAGGATTTTTCAGAAAATTGAAAAAACCGTAAAATGTCAAGAGTAAAGTGCCCTTATTTTAAACATTATATCGTTCTAAATGCTTAATCCCTATGTAAAAAAGTTATCTAAGCAAGAATATGTTATTGAATAAAATGAGAAAAATTTATTTTAGCCGTAAATCGAAAATAATGGGTCGAGCGAATCGCTCGATTGCGCCGAGACGCGCTATGATGCAACAGACGAGCGATTGGAACGCCCGAATATTTTCAAAGTCCCAACGTACCGATCAAGAGTAAAGTACCATTTTCCTACATTAGATTTCGTTCTAAATGCTTAATCCCTATGTAGAAACGTTAGTTAAGCAAGAATATCGTATTTTTAAACAAATCTAATGATAGGATTTTTCAGAAAATTGAAAAAACCGTAAAATGTCAAGAGTAAAGTGCCCTTATTTTAAACATTATATCGTTCTAAATGCTTAATCCCTATGTAAAAAAGTTATCTAAGCAAGAATATGTTATTGAATAAAATGAGAAAAATTTATTTTAGCCGTAAATCGAAAATAATGGGTCGAGCGAATCGCTCGATTGCGCCGAGACGCGCTATGATGCAACAGACGAGCGATTGGAACGCCCGAATATTTTCAAAGTCCCAACGTACCGATCAAGAGTAAAGTACCATTTTCCTACATTAGATTTCGTTCTAAATGCTTAATCCCTATGTAAAAACGTTAGTTAAGCAAGAATATCGTATTTTTAAAAAAATCTAATGATAGGATTTCCCAGAAAATTGAAAAAACCGAAAAATGTCAAGAGTAAAGTGCCATTTTCTGACATTAGATTTCGTTCTAAATGCTTAATCCCTATGTAGAAACGTTAGTTAAGCAAGAATATCGTATTTTTAAAAAAATCTAATGATAGGATTTTTCAGAAAATTGAAAAAACCGTAAAATGTCAAGAGTAAAGTGCCCTTATTTTAAACAATGTATCGTTCTAAATGCTTAATCCCTATGTAAAAAAGTTATCTAAGCAAGAATATGTTATTGAATAAAATGAGAAAAATTTATTTTAGCCGTAAATCGAAAATAATGGGTCGAGCGAATCGCTCGATTGCGCCGAGACGCGCTATGATGCAACAGACGAGCGATTGGAACGCCCGAATATTTTCAAAGTCCCAACGTACCGATCAAGAGTAAAGTACCATTTTCCTACATTAGATTTCGTTCTAAATGCTTAATCCCTATGTAAAAACGTTAGTTAAGCAAGAATATCGTATTTTTAAAAAAATCTAATGATAGGATTTCCCAGAAAATTGAAAAAACCGAAAAATGTCAAGAGTAAAGTGCCATTTTCTGACATTAGATTTCGTTCTAAATGCTTAATCCCTATGTAGAAACGTTAGTTAAGCAAGAATATCGTATTTTTAAACAAATCTAACGATAGGATTTTTCAGAAAATTGAAAAAACCGTAAAATGTCAAGAGTAAAGTGCCCTTATTTTAAACAATGTATCGTTCTAAATGCTTAATCCCTATGTAAAAAAGTTATCTAAGCAAGAATATGTTATTGAATAAAATGAGAAAAATTTATTTTAGCCGTAAATCGAAAATAATGGGTCGAGCGAATCGCTCGATTGCGCCGAGACGCGCTATGATGCAACAGACGAGCGATTGGAACGCCCGAATATTTTCAAAGTCCCAACGTACCGATCAAGAGTAAAGTACCATTTTCCTACATTAGATTTCGTTCTAAATGCTTAATCCCTATGTAGAAACGTTAGTTAAGCAAGAATATCGTATTTTTAAACAAATCTAATGATAGGATTTTTCAGAAAATTGAAAAAACCGTAAAATGTCAAGAGTAAAGTGCCCTTATTTTAAACAATGTATCGTTCTAAATGCTTAATCCCTATGTAAAAAAGTTATTTTAGCAGGAATATGTTATTGAAAAAAATTAGAAAAATTTATTTTAGCCGTAAATCGAAAATAATGGGGACACCGGAGCTGTTCGAAGCGCCGAGCGCGCCGCGTACGCCCGAATATTTTCAAAGTCCCAACGTACCGATCAAGAGTAAAGTACCATTTTCCTACATTAGATTTCGTTCTAAATGCTTAATCCCTATGTAAAAACGTTAGTTAAGCAAGAATATCGTATTTTTAAAAAAATCTAATGATAGGATTTCCCAGAAAATTGAAAAAACCGAAAAATGTCAAGAGTAAAGTGCCATTTTCTGACATTAGATTTCGTTCTAAATGCTTAATCCCTATGTAGAAACGTTAGTTAAGCAAGAATATCGTATTTTTAAAAAAATCTAATGATAGGATTTTTCAGAAAATTGAAAAAACCGTAAAATGTCAAGAGTAAAGTGCCCTTATTTTAAACAATGTATCGTTCTAAATGCTTAATCCCTATGTAAAAACGTTATCTAAGCAAGAATATGTTATTGAATAAAATGAGAAAAATTTATTTTAGCCGTAAATCGAAAATAATGGGTCGAGCGAATCGCTCGATTGCGCCGAGACGCGCTATGATGCAACAGACGAGCGATTGGAACGCCCGAATATTTTCAAAGTCCCAACGTACCGATCAAGAGTAAAGTACCATTTTCCTACATTAGATTTCGTTCTAAATGCTTAATCCCTATGTAGAAACGTTAGTTAAGCAAGAATATCGTATTTTTAAAAAAATCTAATGATAGGATTTTCCAGAAAATTGAAAAAACCGAAAAATGTCAAGAGTAAAGTGCCATTTTCTGACATTAGATTTCGTTCTAAATGCTTAATCCCTATGTAGAAACGTTAGTTAAGCAAGAATATCGTATTTTTAAACAAATCTAATGATAGGATTTTTCAGAAAATTGAAAAAACCGTAAAATGTCAAGAGTAAAGTGCCCTTATTTTAAACATTATATCGTTCTAAATGCTTAATCCCTATGTAAAAAAGTTATCTAAGCAAGAATATGTTATTGAATAAAATGAGAAAAATTTATTTTAGCCGTAAATCGAAAATAATGGGTCGAGCGAATCGCTCGATTGCGCCGAGACGCGCTATGATGCAACAGACGAGCGATTGGAACGCCCGAATATTTTCAAAGTCCCAACGTACCGATCAAGAGTAAAGTACCATTTTCCTACATTAGATTTCGTTCTAAATGCTTAATCCCTATGTAGAAACGTTAGTTAAGCAAGAATATCGTATTTTTAAACAAATCTAATGATAGGATTTTTCAGAAAATTGAAAAAACCGTAAAATGTCAAGAGTAAAGTGCCCTTATTTTAAACAATGTATCGTTCTAAATGCTTAATCCCTATGTAAAAAAGTTATTTTAGCAGGAATATGTTATTGAAAAAAATTAGAAAAATTTATTTTAGCCGTAAATCGAAAATAATGGGGACACCGGAGCTGTTCGAAGCGCCGAGCGCGCCGCGTACGCCCGAATATTTTCAAAGTCCCAACGTACCGATCAAGAGTAAAGTACCATTTTCCTACATTAGATTTCGTTCTAAATGCTTAATCCCTATGTAAAAACGTTAGTTAAGCAAGAATATCGTATTTTTAAAAAAATCTAATGATAGGATTTCCCAGAAAATTGAAAAAACCGAAAAATGTCAAGAGTAAAGTGCCATTTTCTGACATTAGATTTCGTTCTAAATGCTTAATCCCTATGTAGAAACGTTAGTTAAGCAAGAATATCGTATTTTTAAAAAAATCTAATGATAGGATTTTTCAGAAAATTGAAAAAACCGTAAAATGTCAAGAGTAAAGTGCCCTTATTTTAAACAATGTATCGTTCTAAATGCTTAATCCCTATGTAAAAAAGTTATCTAAGCAAGAATATGTTATTGAATAAAATGAGAAAAATTTATTTTAGCCGTAAATCGAAAATAATGGGGACACCGGAGCTGTTCGAAGCGCCGAGACGCGCCGCGTACGGCCGAATATTTTCAAAGTCCCAACGTACCGATCAAGAGTAAAGTACCATTTTCCTACATTAGATTTCGTTCTAAATGCTTAATCCCTATGTAAAAACGTTAGTTAAGCAAGAATATCGTATTTTTAAAAAAATCTAATGATAGGATTTCCCAGAAAATTGAAAAAACCGAAAAATGTCAAGAGTAAAGTGCCATTTTCTGACATTAGATTTCGTTCTAAATGCTTAATCCCTATGTAGAAACGTTAGTTAAGCAAGAATATCGTATTTTTAAAAAAATCTAATGATAGGATTTTTCAGAAAATTGAAAAAACCGTAAAATGTCAAGAGTAAAGTGCCCTTATTTTAAACAATGTATCGTTCTAAATGCTTAATCCCTATGTAAAAACGTTATCTAAGCAAGAATATGTTATTGAATAAAATGAGAAAAATTTATTTTAGCCGTAAATCGAAAATAATGGGTCGAGCGAATCGCTCGATTGCGCCGAGACGCGCTATGATGCAACAGACGAGCGATTGGAACGCCCGAATATTTTCAAAGTCCCAACGTACCGATCAAGAGTAAAGTACCATTTTCCTACATTAGATTTCGTTCTAAATGCTTAATCCCTATGTAGAAACGTTAGTTAAGCAAGAATATCGTATTTTTAAAAAAATCTAATGATAGGATTTTCCAGAAAATTGAAAAAACCGAAAAATGTCAAGAGTAAAGTGCCATTTTCTGACATTAGATTTCGTTCTAAATGCTTAATCCCTATGTAGAAACGTTAGTTAAGCAAGAATATCGTATTTTTAAAAAAATCTAATGATAGGATTTTTCAGAAAATTGAAAAAACCGTAAAATGTCAAGAGTAAAGTGCCCTTATTTTAAACAATGTATCGTTCTAAATGCTTAATCCCTATGTAAAAAAGTTATCTAAGCAAGAATATGTTATTGAATAAAATGAGAAAAATTTATTTTAGCCGTAAATCGAAAATAATGGGGACACCGGAGCTGTTCGAAGCGCCGAGACGCGCCGCGTACGGCCGAATATTTTCAAAGTCCCAACGTACCGATCAAGAGTAAAGTACCATTTTCCTACATTAGATTTCGTTCTAAATGCTTAATCCCTATGTAAAAACGTTAGTTAAGCAAGAATATCGTATTTTTAAAAAAATCTAATGATAGGATTTCCCAGAAAATTGAAAAAACCGAAAAATGTCAAGAGTAAAGTGCCATTTTCTGACATTAGATTTCGTTCTAAATGCTTAATCCCTATGTAGAAACGTTAGTTAAGCAAGAATATCGTATTTTTAAAAAAATCTAATGATAGGATTTTTCAGAAAATTGAAAAAACCGTAAAATGTCAAGAGTAAAGTGCCCTTATTTTAAACAATGTATCGTTCTAAATGCTTAATCCCTATGTAAAAAAGTTATTTTAGCAGGAATATGTTATTGAAAAAAATTAGAAAAATTTATTTTAGCCGTAAATCGAAAATAATGGGGACACCGGAGCTGTTCGAAGCGCCGAGCGCGCCGCGTACGCCCGAATATTTTCAAAGTCCCAACGTACCGATCAAGAGTAAAGTACCATTTTCCTACATTAGATTTCGTTCTAAATGCTTAATCCCTATGTAAAAACGTTAGTTAAGCAAGAATATCGTATTTTTAAAAAAATCTAATGATAGGATTTCCCAGAAAATTGAAAAAACCGAAAAATGTCAAGAGTAAAGTGCCATTTTCTGACATTAGATTTCGTTCTAAATGCTTAATCCCTATGTAAAAACGTTAGTTAAGCAAGAATATCGTATTTTTAAAAAAATCTAATGATAGGATTTCCCAGAAAATTGAAAAAACCGAAAAATGTCAAGAGTAAAGTGCCATTTTCTGACATTAGATTTCGTTCTAAATGCTTAATCCCTATGTAGAAACGTTAGTTAAGCAAGAATATCGTATTTTTAAACAAATCTAATGATAGGATTTTTCAGAAAATTGAAAAAACCGTAAAATGTCAAGAGTAAAGTGCCCTTATTTTAAACATTATATCGTTCTAAATGCTTAATCCCTATGTAAAAAAGTTATCTAAGCAAGAATATGTTATTGAATAAAATGAGAAAAATTTATTTTAGCCGTAAATCGAAAATAATGGGTCGAGCGAATCGCTCGATTGCGCCGAGACGCGCTATGATGCAACAGACGAGCGATTGGAACGCCCGAAAATTTTCAAAGTCCCAACGTACCGATCAAGAGTAAAGTACCATTTTCCTACATTAGATTTCGTTCTAAATGCTTAATCCCTATGTAAAAACGTTAGTTAAGCAAGAATATCGTATTTTTAAAAAAATCTAATGATAGGATTTCCCAGAAAATTGAAAAAACCGAAAAATGTCAAGAGTAAAGTGCCATTTTCTGACATTAGATTTCGTTCTAAATGCTTAATCCCTATGTAGAAACGTTAGTTAAGCAAGAATATCGTATTTTTAAAAAAATCTAATGATAGGATTTTTCAGAAAATTGAAAAAACCGTAAAATGTCAAGAGTAAAGTGCCCTTATTTTAAACAATGTATCGTTCTAAATGCTTAATCCCTATGTAAAAACGTTATCTAAGCAAGAATATGTTATTGAATAAAATGAGAAAAATTTATTTTAGCCGTAAATCGAAAATAATGGGTCGAGCGAATCGCTCGATTGCGCCGAGACGCGCTATGATGCAACAGACGAGCGATTGGAACGCCCGAATATTTTCAAAGTCCCAACGTACCGATCAAGAGTAAAGTACCATTTTCCTACATTAGATTTCGTTCTAAATGCTTAATCCCTATGTAGAAACGTTAGTTAAGCAAGAATATCGTATTTTTAAAAAAATCTAATGATAGGATTTTCCAGAAAATTGAAAAAACCGAAAAATGTCAAGAGTAAAGTGCCATTTTCTGACATTAGATTTCGTTCTAAATGCTTAATCCCTATGTAGAAACGTTAGTTAAGCAAGAATATCGTATTTTTAAACAAATCTAATGATAGGATTTTTCAGAAAATTGAAAAAACCGTAAAATGTCAAGAGTAAAGTGCCCTTATTTTAAACAATGTATCGTTCTAAATGCTTAATCCCTATGTAAAAAAGTTATCTAAGCAAGAATATGTTATTGAATAAAATGAGAAAAATTTATTTTAGCCGTAAATCGAAAATAATGGGTCGAGCGAATCGCTCGATTGCGCCGAGACGCGCTATGATGCAACAGACGAGCGATTGGAACGCCCGAATATTTTCAAAGTCCCAACGTACCGATCAAGAGTAAAGTACCATTTTCCTACATTAGATTTCGTTCTAAATGCTTAATCCCTATGTAGAAACGTTAGTTAAGCAAGAATATCGTATTTTTAAAAAAATCTAATGATAGGATTTTCCAGAAAATTGAAAAAACCGAAAAATGTCAAGAGTAAAGTGCCATTTTCTGACATTAGATTTCGTTCTAAATGCTTAATCCCTATGTAGAAACGTTAGTTAAGCAAGAATATCGTATTTTTAAACAAATCTAATGATAGGATTTTTCAGAAAATTGAAAAAACCGTAAAATGTCAAGAGTAAAGTGCCCTTATTTTAAACAATGTATCGTTCTAAATGCTTAATCCCTATGTAAAAAAGTTATTTTAGCAGGAATATGTTATTGAAAAAAATTAGAAAAATTTATTTTAGCCGTAAATCGAAAATAATGGGGACACCGGAGCTGTTCGAAGCGCCGAGCGCGCCGCGTACGCCCGAATATTTTCAAAGTCCCAACGTACCGATCAAGAGTAAAGTACCATTTTCCTACATTAGATTTCGTTCTAAATGCTTAATCCCTATGTAAAAACGTTAGTTAAGCAAGAATATCGTATTTTTAAAAAAATCTAATGATAGGATTTCCCAGAAAATTGAAAAAACCGAAAAATGTCAAGAGTAAAGTGCCATTTTCTGACATTAGATTTCGTTCTAAATGCTTAATCCCTATGTAGAAACGTTAGTTAAGCAAGAATATCGTATTTTTAAACAAATCTAATGATAGGATTTTTCAGAAAATTGAAAAAACCGTAAAATGTCAAGAGTAAAGTGCCCTTATTTTAAACATTATATCGTTCTAAATGCTTAATCCCTATGTAAAAAAGTTATCTAAGCAAGAATATGTTATTGAATAAAATGAGAAAAATTTATTTTAGCCGTAAATCGAAAATAATGGGTCGAGCGAATCGCTCGATTGCGCCGAGACGCGCTATGATGCAACAGACGAGCGATTGGAACGCCCGAATATTTTCAAAGTCCCAACGTACCGATCAAGAGTAAAGTACCATTTTCCTACATTAGATCTCGTTCTAAATGCTTAATCCCTATGTAAAAACGTTAGTTAAGCAAGAATATCGTATTTTTAAAAAAATCTAATGATAGGATTTTCCAGAAAATTGAAAAAACCGAAAAATGTCAAGAGTAAAGTGCCATTTTCTGACATTAGATTTCGTTCTAAATGCTTAATCCCTATGTAGAAACGTTAGTTAAGCAAGAATATCGTATTTTTAAACAAATCTAATGATAGGATTTTTCAGAAAATTGAAAAAACCGTAAAATGTCAAGAGTAAAGTGCCCTTATTTTAAACAATGTATCGTTCTAAATGCTTAATCCCTATGTAAAAAAGTTATTTTAGCAGGAATATGTTATTAAAAAAAATTAGAAAAATTTATTTTAGCCGTAAATCGAAAATAATGGGGACACCGGAGCTGTTCGAAGCGCCGAGCGCGCCGCGTACGCCCGAATATTTTCAAAGTCCCAACGTACCGATCAAGAGTAAAGTACCATTTTCCTACATTAGATTTCGTTCTAAATGCTTAATCCCTATGTAAAAACGTTAGTTAAGCAAGAATATCGTATTTTTAAAAAAATCTAATGATAGGATTTCCCAGAAAATTGAAAAAACCGAAAAATGTCAAGAGTAAAGTGCCATTTTCTGACATTAGATTTCGTTCTAAATGCTTAATCCCTATGTAGAAACGTTAGTTAAGCAAGAATATCGTATTTTTAAAAAAATCTAATGATAGGATTTTTCAGAAAATTGAAAAAACCGTAAAATGTCAAGAGTAAAGTGCCCTTATTTTAAACAATGTATCGTTCTAAATGCTTAATCCCTATGTAAAAAAGTTATCTAAGCAAGAATATGTTATTGAATAAAATGAGAAAAATTTATTTTAGCCGTAAATCGAAAATAATGGGTCGAGCGAATCGCTCGATTGCGCCGAGACGCGCTATGATGCAACAGACGAGCGATTGGAACGCCCGAATATTTTCAAAGTCCCAACGTACCGATCAAGAGTAAAGTACCATTTTCCTACATTAGATTTCGTTCTAAATGCTTAATCCCTATGTAAAAACGTTAGTTAAGCAAGAATATCGTATTTTTAAAAAAATCTAATGATAGGATTTCCCAGAAAATTGAAAAAACCGAAAAATGTCAAGAGTAAAGTGCCATTTTCTGACATTAGATTTCGTTCTAAATGCTTAATCCCTATGTAAAAACGTTAGTTAAGCAAGAATATCGTATTTTTAAAAAAATCTAATGATAGGATTTCCCAGAAAATTGAAAAAACCGAAAAATGTCAAGAGTAAAGTGCCATTTTCTGACATTAGATTTCGTTCTAAATGCTTAATCCCTATGTAGAAACGTTAGTTAAGCAAGAATATCGTATTTTTAAAAAAATCTAATGATAGGATTTTTCAGAAAATTGAAAAAACCGTAAAATGTCAAGAGTAAAGTGCCCTTATTTTAAACAATGTATCGTTCTAAATGCTTAATCCCTATGTAAAAAAGTTATCTAAGCAAGAATATGTTATTGAATAAAATGAGAAAAATTTATTTTAGCCGTAAATCGAAAATAATGGGTCGAGCGAATCGCTCGATTGCGCCGAGACGCGCTATGATGCAACAGACGAGCGATTGGAACGCCCGAATATTTTCAAAGTCCCAACGTACCGATCAAGAGTAAAGTACCATTTTCCTACATTAGATTTCGTTCTAAATGCTTAATCCCTATGTAAAAACGTTAGTTAAGCAAGAATATCGTATTTTTAAAAAAATCTAATGATAGGATTTCCCAGAAAATTGAAAAAACCGAAAAATGTCAAGAGTAAAGTGCCATTTTCTGACATTAGATTTCGTTCTAAATGCTTAATCCCTATGTAAAAACGTTAGTTAAGCAAGAATATCGTATTTTTAAAAAAATCTAATGATAGGATTTCCCAGAAAATTGAAAAAACCGAAAAATGTCAAGAGTAAAGTGCCATTTTCTGACATTAGATTTCGTTCTAAATGCTTAATCCCTATGTAGAAACGTTAGTTAAGCAAGAATATCGTATTTTTAAAAAAATCTAATGATAGGATTTTTCAGAAAATTGAAAAAACCGTAAAATGTCAAGAGTAAAGTGCCCTTATTTTAAACAATGTATCGTTCTAAATGCTTAATCCCTATGTAAAAACGTTATCTAAGCAAGAATATGTTATTGAATAAAATGAGAAAAATTTATTTTAGCCGTAAATCGAAAATAATGGGTCGAGCGAATCGCTCGATTGCGCCGAGACGCGCTATGATGCAACAGACGAGCGATTGGAACGCCCGAATATTTTCAAAGTCCCAACGTACCGATCAAGAGTAAAGTACCATTTTCCTACATTAGATTTCGTTCTAAATGCTTAATCCCTATGTAGAAACGTTAGTTAAGCAAGAATATCGTATTTTTAAAAAAATCTAATGATAGGATTTTCCAGAAAATTGAAAAAACCGAAAAATGTCAAGAGTAAAGTGCCATTTTCTGACATTAGATTTCGTTCTAAATGCTTAATCCCTATGTAGAAACGTTAGTTAAGCAAGAATATCGTATTTTTAAACAAATCTAATGATAGGATTTTTCAGAAAATTGAAAAAACCGTAAAATGTCAAGAGTAAAGTGCCCTTATTTTAAACATTATATCGTTCTAAATGCTTAATCCCTATGTAAAAAAGTTATCTAAGCAAGAATATGTTATTGAATAAAATGAGAAAAATTTATTTTAGCCGTAAATCGAAAATAATGGGTCGAGCGAATCGCTCGATTGCGCCGAGACGCGCTATGATGCAACAGACGAGCGATTGGAACGCCCGAATATTTTCAAAGTCCCAACGTACCGATCAAGAGTAAAGTACCATTTTCCTACATTAGATTTCGTTCTAAATGCTTAATCCCTATGTAAAAACGTTAGTTAAGCAAGAATATCGTATTTTTAAAAAAATCTAATGATAGGATTTCCCAGAAAATTGAAAAAACCGAAAAATGTCAAGAGTAAAGTGCCATTTTCTGACATTAGATTTCGTTCTAAATGCTTAATCCCTATGTAGAAACGTTAGTTAAGCAAGAATATCGTATTTTTAAACAAATCTAATGATAGGATTTTTCAGAAAATTGAAAAAACCGTAAAATGTCAAGAGTAAAGTGCCCTTATTTTAAACAATGTATCGTTCTAAATGCTTAATCCCTATGTAAAAAAGTTATCTAAGCAAGAATATGTTATTGAATAAAATGAGAAAAATTTATTTTAGCCGTAAATCGAAAATAATGGGTCGAGCGAATCGCTCGATTGCGCCGAGACGCGCCATGATGCAACAGACGAGCGATTGGAACGCCCGAATATTTTCAAAGTCCCAACGTACCGATCAAGAGTAAAGTACCATTTTCCTACATTAGATTTCGTTCTAAATGCTTAATCCCTATGTAGAAACGTTAGTTAAGCAAGAATATCGTATTTTTAAAAAAATCTAATGATAGGATTTTCCAGAAAATTGAAAAAACCGAAAAATGTCAAGAGTAAAGTGCCATTTTCTGACATTAGATTTCGTTCTAAATGCTTAATCCCTATGTAGAAACGTTAGTTAAGCAAGAATATCGTATTTTTAAACAAATCTAATGATAGGATTTTTCAGAAAATTGAAAAAACCGTAAAATGTCAAGAGTAAAGTGCCCTTATTTTAAACATTATATCGTTCTAAATGCTTAATCCCTATGTAAAAAAGTTATCTAAGCAAGAATATGTTATTGAATAAAATGAGAAAAATTTATTTTAGCCGTAAATCGAAAATAATGGGTCGAGCGAATCGCTCGATTGCGCCGAGACGCGCTATGATGCAACAGACGAGCGATTGGAACGCCCGAATATTTTCAAAGTCCCAACGTACCGATCAAGAGTAAAGTACCATTTTCCTACATTAGATTTCGTTCTAAATGCTTAATCCCTATGTAAAAACGTTAGTTAAGCAAGAATATCGTATTTTTAAAAAAATCTAATGATAGGATTTCCCAGAAAATTGAAAAAACCGAAAAATGTCAAGAGTAAAGTGCCATTTTCTGACATTAGATTTCGTTCTAAATGCTTAATCCCTATGTAGAAACGTTAGTTAAGCAAGAATATCGTATTTTTAAAAAAATCTAATGATAGGATTTTTCAGAAAATTGAAAAAACCGTAAAATGTCAAGAGTAAAGTGCCCTTATTTTAAACAATGTATCGTTCTAAATGCTTAATCCCTATGTAAAAAAGTTATCTAAGCAAGAATATGTTATTGAATAAAATGAGAAAAATTTATTTTAGCCGTAAATCGAAAATAATGGGTCGAGCGAATCGCTCGATTGCGCCGAGACGCGCTATGATGCAACAGACGAGCGATTGGAACGCCCGAATATTTTCAAAGTCCCAACGTACCGATCAAGAGTAAAGTACCATTTTCCTACATTAGATTTCGTTCTAAATGCTTAATCCCTATGTAAAAACGTTAGTTAAGCAAGAATATCGTATTTTTAAAAAAATCTAATGATAGGATTTCCCAGAAAATTGAAAAAACCGAAAAATGTCAAGAGTAAAGTGCCATTTTCTGACATTAGATTTCGTTCTAAATGCTTAATCCCTATGTAGAAACGTTAGTTAAGCAAGAATATCGTATTTTTAAACAAATCTAACGATAGGATTTTTCAGAAAATTGAAAAAACCGTAAAATGTCAAGAGTAAAGTGCCCTTATTTTAAACAATGTATCGTTCTAAATGCTTAATCCCTATGTAAAAAAGTTATCTAAGCAAGAATATGTTATTGAATAAAATGAGAAAAATTTATTTTAGCCGTAAATCGAAAATAATGGGTCGAGCGAATCGCTCGATTGCGCCGAGACGCGCTATGATGCAACAGACGAGCGATTGGAACGCCCGAATATTTTCAAAGTCCCAACGTACCGATCAAGAGTAAAGTACCATTTTCCTACATTAGATTTCGTTCTAAATGCTTAATCCCTATGTAGAAACGTTAGTTAAGCAAGAATATCGTATTTTTAAACAAATCTAATGATAGGATTTTTCAGAAAATTGAAAAAACCGTAAAATGTCAAGAGTAAAGTGCCCTTATTTTAAACAATGTATCGTTCTAAATGCTTAATCCCTATGTAAAAAAGTTATTTTAGCAGGAATATGTTATTGAAAAAAATTAGAAAAATTTATTTTAGCCGTAAATCGAAAATAATGGGGACACCGGAGCTGTTCGAAGCGCCGAGCGCGCCGCGTACGCCCGAATATTTTCAAAGTCCCAACGTACCGATCAAGAGTAAAGTACCATTTTCCTACATTAGATTTCGTTCTAAATGCTTAATCCCTATGTAAAAACGTTAGTTAAGCAAGAATATCGTATTTTTAAAAAAATCTAATGATAGGATTTCCCAGAAAATTGAAAAAACCGAAAAATGTCAAGAGTAAAGTGCCATTTTCTGACATTAGATTTCGTTCTAAATGCTTAATCCCTATGTAGAAACGTTAGTTAAGCAAGAATATCGTATTTTTAAAAAAATCTAATGATAGGATTTTTCAGAAAATTGAAAAAACCGTAAAATGTCAAGAGTAAAGTGCCCTTATTTTAAACAATGTATCGTTCTAAATGCTTAATCCCTATGTAAAAAAGTTATCTAAGCAAGAATATGTTATTGAATAAAATGAGAAAAATTTATTTTAGCCGTAAATCGAAAATAATGGGGACACCGGAGCTGTTCGAAGCGCCGAGACGCGCCGCGTACGGCCGAATATTTTCAAAGTCCCAACGTACCGATCAAGAGTAAAGTACCATTTTCCTACATTAGATTTCGTTCTAAATGCTTAATCCCTATGTAAAAACGTTAGTTAAGCAAGAATATCGTATTTTTAAAAAAATCTAATGATAGGATTTCCCAGAAAATTGAAAAAACCGAAAAATGTCAAGAGTAAAGTGCCATTTTCTGACATTAGATTTCGTTCTAAATGCTTAATCCCTATGTAGAAACGTTAGTTAAGCAAGAATATCGTATTTTTAAAAAAATCTAATGATAGGATTTTTCAGAAAATTGAAAAAACCGTAAAATGTCAAGAGTAAAGTGCCCTTATTTTAAACAATGTATCGTTCTAAATGCTTAATCCCTATGTAAAAACGTTATCTAAGCAAGAATATGTTATTGAATAAAATGAGAAAAATTTATTTTAGCCGTAAATCGAAAATAATGGGTCGAGCGAATCGCTCGATTGCGCCGAGACGCGCTATGATGCAACAGACGAGCGATTGGAACGCCCGAATATTTTCAAAGTCCCAACGTACCGATCAAGAGTAAAGTACCATTTTCCTACATTAGATTTCGTTCTAAATGCTTAATCCCTATGTAGAAACGTTAGTTAAGCAAGAATATCGTATTTTTAAAAAAATCTAATGATAGGATTTTCCAGAAAATTGAAAAAACCGAAAAATGTCAAGAGTAAAGTGCCATTTTCTGACATTAGATTTCGTTCTAAATGCTTAATCCCTATGTAGAAACGTTAGTTAAGCAAGAATATCGTATTTTTAAACAAATCTAATGATAGGATTTTTCAGAAAATTGAAAAAACCGTAAAATGTCAAGAGTAAAGTGCCCTTATTTTAAACATTATATCGTTCTAAATGCTTAATCCCTATGTAAAAAAGTTATCTAAGCAAGAATATGTTATTGAATAAAATGAGAAAAATTTATTTTAGCCGTAAATCGAAAATAATGGGTCGAGCGAATCGCTCGATTGCGCCGAGACGCGCTATGATGCAACAGACGAGCGATTGGAACGCCCGAATATTTTCAAAGTCCCAACGTACCGATCAAGAGTAAAGTACCATTTTCCTACATTAGATTTCGTTCTAAATGCTTAATCCCTATGTAGAAACGTTAGTTAAGCAAGAATATCGTATTTTTAAACAAATCTAATGATAGGATTTTTCAGAAAATTGAAAAAACCGTAAAATGTCAAGAGTAAAGTGCCCTTATTTTAAACAATGTATCGTTCTAAATGCTTAATCCCTATGTAAAAAAGTTATTTTAGCAGGAATATGTTATTGAAAAAAATTAGAAAAATTTATTTTAGCCGTAAATCGAAAATAATGGGGACACCGGAGCTGTTCGAAGCGCCGAGCGCGCCGCGTACGCCCGAATATTTTCAAAGTCCCAACGTACCGATCAAGAGTAAAGTACCATTTTCCTACATTAGATTTCGTTCTAAATGCTTAATCCCTATGTAAAAACGTTAGTTAAGCAAGAATATCGTATTTTTAAAAAAATCTAATGATAGGATTTCCCAGAAAATTGAAAAAACCGAAAAATGTCAAGAGTAAAGTGCCATTTTCTGACATTAGATTTCGTTCTAAATGCTTAATCCCTATGTAGAAACGTTAGTTAAGCAAGAATATCGTATTTTTAAAAAAATCTAATGATAGGATTTTTCAGAAAATTGAAAAAACCGTAAAATGTCAAGAGTAAAGTGCCCTTATTTTAAACAATGTATCGTTCTAAATGCTTAATCCCTATGTAAAAAAGTTATCTAAGCAAGAATATGTTATTGAATAAAATGAGAAAAATTTATTTTAGCCGTAAATCGAAAATAATGGGGACACCGGAGCTGTTCGAAGCGCCGAGACGCGCCGCGTACGGCCGAATATTTTCAAAGTCCCAACGTACCGATCAAGAGTAAAGTACCATTTTCCTACATTAGATTTCGTTCTAAATGCTTAATCCCTATGTAAAAACGTTAGTTAAGCAAGAATATCGTATTTTTAAAAAAATCTAATGATAGGATTTCCCAGAAAATTGAAAAAACCGAAAAATGTCAAGAGTAAAGTGCCATTTTCTGACATTAGATTTCGTTCTAAATGCTTAATCCCTATGTAGAAACGTTAGTTAAGCAAGAATATCGTATTTTTAAAAAAATCTAATGATAGGATTTTTCAGAAAATTGAAAAAACCGTAAAATGTCAAGAGTAAAGTGCCCTTATTTTAAACAATGTATCGTTCTAAATGCTTAATCCCTATGTAAAAACGTTATCTAAGCAAGAATATGTTATTGAATAAAATGAGAAAAATTTATTTTAGCCGTAAATCGAAAATAATGGGTCGAGCGAATCGCTCGATTGCGCCGAGACGCGCTATGATGCAACAGACGAGCGATTGGAACGCCCGAATATTTTCAAAGTCCCAACGTACCGATCAAGAGTAAAGTACCATTTTCCTACATTAGATTTCGTTCTAAATGCTTAATCCCTATGTAGAAACGTTAGTTAAGCAAGAATATCGTATTTTTAAAAAAATCTAATGATAGGATTTTCCAGAAAATTGAAAAAACCGAAAAATGTCAAGAGTAAAGTGCCATTTTCTGACATTAGATTTCGTTCTAAATGCTTAATCCCTATGTAGAAACGTTAGTTAAGCAAGAATATCGTATTTTTAAACAAATCTAATGATAGGATTTTTCAGAAAATTGAAAAAACCGTAAAATGTCAAGAGTAAAGTGCCCTTATTTTAAACAATGTATCGTTCTAAATGCTTAATCCCTATGTAAAAAAGTTATTTTAGCAGGAATATGTTATTGAAAAAAATTAGAAAAATTTATTTTAGCCGTAAATCGAAAATAATGGGGACACCGGAGCTGTTCGAAGCGCCGAGCGCGCCGCGTACGCCCGAATATTTTCAAAGTCCCAACGTACCGATCAAGAGTAAAGTACCATTTTCCTACATTAGATTTCGTTCTAAATGCTTAATCCCTATGTAAAAACGTTAGTTAAGCAAGAATATCGTATTTTTAAAAAAATCTAATGATAGGATTTCCCAGAAAATTGAAAAAACCGAAAAATGTCAAGAGTAAAGTGCCATTTTCTGACATTAGATTTCGTTCTAAATGCTTAATCCCTATGTAGAAACGTTAGTTAAGCAAGAATATCGTATTTTTAAAAAAATCTAATGATAGGATTTTTCAGAAAATTGAAAAAACCGTAAAATGTCAAGAGTAAAGTGCCCTTATTTTAAACAATGTATCGTTCTAAATGCTTAATCCCTATGTAAAAAAGTTATCTAAGCAAGAATATGTTATTGAATAAAATGAGAAAAATTTATTTTAGCCGTAAATCGAAAATAATGGGTCGAGCGAATCGCTCGATTGCGCCGAGACGCGCTATGATGCAACAGACGAGCGATTGGAACGCCCGAATATTTTCAAAGTCCCAACGTACCGATCAAGAGTAAAGTACCATTTTCCTACATTAGATTTCGTTCTAAATGCTTAATCCCTATGTAAAAACGTTAGTTAAGCAAGAATATCGTATTTTTAAAAAAATCTAATGATAGGATTTCCCAGAAAATTGAAAAAACCGAAAAATGTCAAGAGTAAAGTGCCATTTTCTGACATTAGATTTCGTTCTAAATGCTTAATCCCTATGTAAAAACGTTAGTTAAGCAAGAATATCGTATTTTTAAAAAAATCTAATGATAGGATTTCCCAGAAAATTGAAAAAACCGAAAAATGTCAAGAGTAAAGTGCCATTTTCTGACATTAGATTTCGTTCTAAATGCTTAATCCCTATGTAGAAACGTTAGTTAAGCAAGAATATCGTATTTTTAAACAAATCTAACGATAGGATTTTTCAGAAAATTGAAAAAACCGTAAAATGTCAAGAGTAAAGTGCCCTTATTTTAAACAATGTATCGTTCTAAATGCTTAATCCCTATGTAAAAAAGTTATCTAAGCAAGAATATGTTATTGAATAAAATGAGAAAAATTTATTTTAGCCGTAAATCGAAAATAATGGGTCGAGCGAATCGCTCGATTGCGCCGAGACGCGCTATGATGCAACAGACGAGCGATTGGAACGCCCGAATATTTTCAAAGTCCCAACGTACCGATCAAGAGTAAAGTACCATTTTCCTACATTAGATTTCGTTCTAAATGCTTAATCCCTATGTAGAAACGTTAGTTAAGCAAGAATATCGTATTTTTAAACAAATCTAATGATAGGATTTTTCAGAAAATTGAAAAAACCGTAAAATGTCAAGAGTAAAGTGCCCTTATTTTAAACAATGTATCGTTCTAAATGCTTAATCCCTATGTAAAAAAGTTATTTTAGCAGGAATATGTTATTGAAAAAAATTAGAAAAATTTATTTTAGCCGTAAATCGAAAATAATGGGGACACCGGAGCTGTTCGAAGCGCCGAGCGCGCCGCGTACGCCCGAATATTTTCAAAGTCCCAACGTACCGATCAAGAGTAAAGTACCATTTTCCTACATTAGATTTCGTTCTAAATGCTTAATCCCTATGTAAAAACGTTAGTTAAGCAAGAATATCGTATTTTTAAAAAAATCTAATGATAGGATTTCCCAGAAAATTGAAAAAACCGAAAAATGTCAAGAGTAAAGTGCCATTTTCTGACATTAGATTTCGTTCTAAATGCTTAATCCCTATGTAAAAACGTTAGTTAAGCAAGAATATCGTATTTTTAAAAAAATCTAATGATAGGATTTCCCAGAAAATTGAAAAAACCGAAAAATGTCAAGAGTAAAGTGCCATTTTCTGACATTAGATTTCGTTCTAAATGCTTAATCCCTATGTAGAAACGTTAGTTAAGCAAGAATATCGTATTTTTAAACAAATCTAATGATAGGATTTTTCAGAAAATTGAAAAAACCGTAAAATGTCAAGAGTAAAGTGCCCTTATTTTAAACATTATATCGTTCTAAATGCTTAATCCCTATGTAAAAAAGTTATCTAAGCAAGAATATGTTATTGAATAAAATGAGAAAAATTTATTTTAGCCGTAAATCGAAAATAATGGGTCGAGCGAATCGCTCGATTGCGCCGAGACGCGCTATGATGCAACAGACGAGCGATTGGAACGCCCGAATATTTTCAAAGTCCCAACGTACCGATCAAGAGTAAAGTACCATTTTCCTACATTAGATTTCGTTCTAAATGCTTAATCCCTATGTAAAAACGTTAGTTAAGCAAGAATATCGTATTTTTAAAAAAATCTAATGATAGGATTTCCCAGAAAATTGAAAAAACCGAAAAATGTCAAGAGTAAAGTGCCATTTTCTGACATTAGATTTCGTTCTAAATGCTTAATCCCTATGTAGAAACGTTAGTTAAGCAAGAATATCGTATTTTTAAAAAAATCTAATGATAGGATTTTTCAGAAAATTGAAAAAACCGTAAAATGTCAAGAGTAAAGTGCCCTTATTTTAAACAATGTATCGTTCTAAATGCTTAATCCCTATGTAAAAAAGTTATTTTAGCAGGAATATGTTATTGAAAAAAATTAGAAAAATTTATTTTAGCCGTAAATCGAAAATAATGGGGACACCGGAGCTGTTCGAAGCGCCGAGCGCGCCGCGTACGCCCGAATATTTTCAAAGTCCCAACGTACCGATCAAGAGTAAAGTACCATTTTCCTACATTAGATTTCGTTCTAAATGCTTAATCCCTATGTAAAAACGTTAGTTAAGCAAGAATATCGTATTTTTAAAAAAATCTAATGATAGGATTTCCCAGAAAATTGAAAAAACCGAAAAATGTCAAGAGTAAAGTGCCATTTTCTGACATTAGATTTCGTTCTAAATGCTTAATCCCTATGTAGAAACGTTAGTTAAGCAAGAATATCGTATTTTTAAAAAAATCTAATGATAGGATTTTTCAGAAAATTGAAAAAACCGTAAAATGTCAAGAGTAAAGTGCCCTTATTTTAAACAATGTATCGTTCTAAATGCTTAATCCCTATGTAAAAAAGTTATTTAAGCAAGAATATGTTATTGAATAAAATGAGAAAAATTTATTTTAGCCGTAAATCGAAAATAATGGGGACACCGGAGCTGTTCGAAGCGCCGAGACGCGCCGCGTACGGCCGAATATTTTCAAAGTCCCAACGTACCGATCAAGAGTAAAGTACCATTTTCCTACATTAGATTTCGTTCTAAATGCTTAATCCCTATGTAAAAACGTTAGTTAAGCAAGAATATCGTATTTTTAAAAAAATCTAATGATAGGATTTCCCAGAAAATTGAAAAAACCGAAAAATGTCAAGAGTAAAGTGCCATTTTCTGACATTAGATTTCGTTCTAAATGCTTAATCCCTATGTAGAAACGTTAGTTAAGCAAGAATATCGTATTTTTAAAAAAATCTAATGATAGGATTTTTCAGAAAATTGAAAAAACCGTAAAATGTCAAGAGTAAAGTGCCCTTATTTTAAACAATGTATCGTTCTAAATGCTTAATCCCTATGTAAAAACGTTATCTAAGCAAGAATATGTTATTGAATAAAATGAGAAAAATTTATTTTAGCCGTAAATCGAAAATAATGGGTCGAGCGAATCGCTCGATTGCGCCGAGACGCGCTATGATGCAACAGACGAGCGATTGGAACGCCCGAATATTTTCAAAGTCCCAACGTACCGATCAAGAGTAAAGTACCATTTTCCTACATTAGATTTCGTTCTAAATGCTTAATCCCTATGTAGAAACGTTAGTTAAGCAAGAATATCGTATTTTTAAAAAAATCTAATGATAGGATTTTCCAGAAAATTGAAAAAACCGAAAAATGTCAAGAGTAAAGTGCCATTTTCTGACATTAGATTTCGTTCTAAATGCTTAATCCCTATGTAGAAACGTTAGTTAAGCAAGAATATCGTATTTTTAAACAAATCTAATGATAGGATTTTTCAGAAAATTGAAAAAACCGTAAAATGTCAAGAGTAAAGTGCCCTTATTTTAAACATTATATCGTTCTAAATGCTTAATCCCTATGTAAAAAAGTTATCTAAGCAAGAATATGTTATTGAATAAAATGAGAAAAATTTATTTTAGCCGTAAATCGAAAATAATGGGTCGAGCGAATCGCTCGATTGCGCCGAGACGCGCTATGATGCAACAGACGAGCGATTGGAACGCCCGAATATTTTCAAAGTCCCAACGTACCGATCAAGAGTAAAGTACCATTTTCCTACATTAGATCTCGTTCTAAATGCTTAATCCCTATGTAAAAACGTTAGTTAAGCAAGAATATCGTATTTTTAAAAAAATCTAATGATAGGATTTTCCAGAAAATTGAAAAAACCGAAAAATGTCAAGAGTAAAGTGCCATTTTCTGACATTAGATTTCGTTCTAAATGCTTAATCCCTATGTAGAAACGTTAGTTAAGCAAGAATATCGTATTTTTAAACAAATCTAATGATAGGATTTTTCAGAAAATTGAAAAAACCGTAAAATGTCAAGAGTAAAGTGCCCTTATTTTAAACAATGTATCGTTCTAAATGCTTAATCCCTATGTAAAAAAGTTATTTTAGCAGGAATATGTTATTAAAAAAAATTAGAAAAATTTATTTTAGCCGTAAATCGAAAATAATGGGGACACCGGAGCTGTTCGAAGCGCCGAGCGCGCCGCGTACGCCCGAATATTTTCAAAGTCCCAACGTACCGATCAAGAGTAAAGTACCATTTTCCTACATTAGATTTCGTTCTAAATGCTTAATCCCTATGTAAAAACGTTAGTTAAGCAAGAATATCGTATTTTTAAAAAAATCTAATGATAGGATTTCCCAGAAAATTGAAAAAACCGAAAAATGTCAAGAGTAAAGTGCCATTTTCTGACATTAGATTTCGTTCTAAATGCTTAATCCCTATGTAGAAACGTTAGTTAAGCAAGAATATCGTATTTTTAAAAAAATCTAATGATAGGATTTTTCAGAAAATTGAAAAAACCGTAAAATGTCAAGAGTAAAGTGCCCTTATTTTAAACAATGTATCGTTCTAAATGCTTAATCCCTATGTAAAAAAGTTATCTAAGCAAGAATATGTTATTGAATAAAATGAGAAAAATTTATTTTAGCCGTAAATCGAAAATAATGGGTCGAGCGAATCGCTCGATTGCGCCGAGACGCGCTATGATGCAACAGACGAGCGATTGGAACGCCCGAATATTTTCAAAGTCCCAACGTACCGATCAAGAGTAAAGTACCATTTTCCTACATTAGATTTCGTTCTAAATGCTTAATCCCTATGTAAAAACGTTAGTTAAGCAAGAATATCGTATTTTTAAAAAAATCTAATGATAGGATTTCCCAGAAAATTGAAAAAACCGAAAAATGTCAAGAGTAAAGTGCCATTTTCTGACATTAGATTTCGTTCTAAATGCTTAATCCCTATGTAAAAACGTTAGTTAAGCAAGAATATCGTATTTTTAAAAAAATCTAATGATAGGATTTCCCAGAAAATTGAAAAAACCGAAAAATGTCAAGAGTAAAGTGCCATTTTCTGACATTAGATTTCGTTCTAAATGCTTAATCCCTATGTAGAAACGTTAGTTAAGCAAGAATATCGTATTTTTAAAAAAATCTAATGATAGGATTTTTCAGAAAATTGAAAAAACCGTAAAATGTCAAGAGTAAAGTGCCCTTATTTTAAACAATGTATCGTTCTAAATGCTTAATCCCTATGTAAAAACGTTATCTAAGCAAGAATATGTTATTGAATAAAATGAGAAAAATTTATTTTAGCCGTAAATCGAAAATAATGGGTCGAGCGAATCGCTCGATTGCGCCGAGACGCGCTATGATGCAACAGACGAGCGATTGGAACGCCCGAATATTTTCAAAGTCCCAACGTACCGATCAAGAGTAAAGTACCATTTTCCTACATTAGATTTCGTTCTAAATGCTTAATCCCTATGTAGAAACGTTAGTTAAGCAAGAATATCGTATTTTTAAAAAAATCTAATGATAGGATTTTCCAGAAAATTGAAAAAACCGAAAAATGTCAAGAGTAAAGTGCCATTTTCTGACATTAGATTTCGTTCTAAATGCTTAATCCCTATGTAGAAACGTTAGTTAAGCAAGAATATCGTATTTTTAAACAAATCTAATGATAGGATTTTTCAGAAAATTGAAAAAACCGTAAAATGTCAAGAGTAAAGTGCCCTTATTTTAAACATTATATCGTTCTAAATGCTTAATCCCTATGTAAAAAAGTTATCTAAGCAAGAATATGTTATTGAATAAAATGAGAAAAATTTATTTTAGCCGTAAATCGAAAATAATGGGTCGAGCGAATCGCTCGATTGCGCCGAGACGCGCTATGATGCAACAGACGAGCGATTGGAACGCCCGAATATTTTCAAAGTCCCAACGTACCGATCAAGAGTAAAGTACCATTTTCCTACATTAGATTTCGTTCTAAATGCTTAATCCCTATGTAAAAACGTTAGTTAAGCAAGAATATCGTATTTTTAAAAAAATCTAATGATAGGATTTCCCAGAAAATTGAAAAAACCGAAAAATGTCAAGAGTAAAGTGCCATTTTCTGACATTAGATTTCGTTCTAAATGCTTAATCCCTATGTAGAAACGTTAGTTAAGCAAGAATATCGTATTTTTAAACAAATCTAATGATAGGATTTTTCAGAAAATTGAAAAAACCGTAAAATGTCAAGAGTAAAGTGCCCTTATTTTAAACAATGTATCGTTCTAAATGCTTAATCCCTATGTAAAAAAGTTATCTAAGCAAGAATATGTTATTGAATAAAATGAGAAAAATTTATTTTAGCCGTAAATCGAAAATAATGGGTCGAGCGAATCGCTCGATTGCGCCGAGACGCGCCATGATGCAACAGACGAGCGATTGGAACGCCCGAATATTTTCAAAGTCCCAACGTACCGATCAAGAGTAAAGTACCATTTTCCTACATTAGATTTCGTTCTAAATGCTTAATCCCTATGTAGAAACGTTAGTTAAGCAAGAATATCGTATTTTTAAAAAAATCTAATGATAGGATTTTCCAGAAAATTGAAAAAACCGAAAAATGTCAAGAGTAAAGTGCCATTTTCTGACATTAGATTTCGTTCTAAATGCTTAATCCCTATGTAGAAACGTTAGTTAAGCAAGAATATCGTATTTTTAAACAAATCTAATGATAGGATTTTTCAGAAAATTGAAAAAACCGTAAAATGTCAAGAGTAAAGTGCCCTTATTTTAAACATTATATCGTTCTAAATGCTTAATCCCTATGTAAAAAAGTTATCTAAGCAAGAATATGTTATTGAATAAAATGAGAAAAATTTATTTTAGCCGTAAATCGAAAATAATGGGTCGAGCGAATCGCTCGATT